>NC_049985.1:18956896-19005504 GCF_000003815.2 Branchiostoma floridae | reverse complement strand
AGTCCCCCCTTCATGCAAGAATGGACTCTTCCAGTACACCCCATGTCAAATTGCAAATCAGACTAGTCCAAAAACTAGAGTTCCACGAACACATACCTTTGCCAAATAAACCAGGTTTGTTATGTAGAATGATGTCTGTAGACAAATGCGTTACTCATTTCATTTTCTTTATAATTAAATGCTTGGAGTTGGTTTATAAAATTTCGGCATTTATTATGCAAATTAGATCCCAATTTACAATTAATTGATATCAAATTGTATCAAGCATTACTTAAGCTATCAGCATACCAAAAATCATGATGATCCTTTGATCCATTCTTGACTTATTCTCTTTCAAAGTCTTTAAATACACCTCTTACTCTCTTCCCTCTTTATCAGTTACATATGTGACAACTTTGATGAAAGTACTATAATTGAATGCAGTGGATTTATGAACTTTTCCTAATCAATTATGCAAATTAGCTGTTAACTTGCATAGTAAGTATCACATTATATAAGTCTTCATTTAGGCTATCTACATGCTGAAAATCATGACGATCCGTCAACACGTTAATATTTTCTCATTAATTATGCAAATGAGATCATCATTTGCATGATAAATATGTATTGACATTTCTCTCTTTCTCAGCTACATATGTGACAAGTTTTAAAGCCCTATCATGGAATGTAGTGAATTTATAAAATATCCTCATGAATTATGTAAATTAGCTGTTGATTTGCATAATTGTTATCTCATTATGTAGGTCTTCACTTACGCTACCTACATAAAAAAACATGATGATCCGTCAACATGTTCATATTTTCTCATTAATTATGCAAATGAGGTCATCATTTGCATAATTGATATCTGTTGACATTTCTCTCCTTCCCAGCTACATATGTGACAAGTTTGAAAGTCCTATCATGGAATGTAGTGGATTTATAATTTTTCCTCATTTATTATGCAAATTAGCTGCTAATTTGCATAATTACTATACCATTATGTAATTCATCACTCATTCTATCTACATACCAAAAATCATGACGATCCGTCAACACGTTGTAGAGTTATTCTCATCCAAAGTTTGAAAGGAAACCGGCGCCTGCAGTTGTAAAAAAGCCGCTAGGGGGCCCAAACTCACAGCACTTACTCTCTGCCTCGAGGGCTATCTACCACTCAAAAATCATGATCATATCATGAGTTTCTGCTACAGTACCTTAGCAAGCCGCTAGGGGGCCCATTATCGAACTTGACCTTCGTTTTCCCGACCCACCTACCAAATATTATCGGGATTCATCCAAGACTTCTTGAGTTATGCTGTTAACAGACAGACAGACAGACAGACACACAGACTCACAAGCCCAAAACATAACCTTAGCCATTCTGGCAAAGGTAATAACCCCACTGACAGACTTTGACATACTAGTAGTCAACAAAGTTCAAAATATGAATTTTGAAAAATCCCCCCCTCCGTGCAAGAATGGAATCTTCCAGCACACCCCGTGTAAAATTGCAAAATAGACCAGTTCAAAAATACACCCACTGAAAGACTTAACATAATTCCCAGTCCAAAGATGAATTTTAAAAAAAAATGAACCCCTCCATGCAAGAATGGACTCTTACAGATAACACTCTCACTGGCTCGCTGATTGGCTGCCAAATCCTCCTCACGATATTGATTCGGGCTAAGCGATTGATTACCTTTTTGATTAAGTTATATTGGCATACAGTTCTGCAAGTGAGAAAGCCTAAGAATGGGGTCAACAACCTTGAGGTCATTGACCCTGTGGCCATCGGAAAATGACTAAAACAATCCCCAAAAATCGTTTTGAAGTGGTTCATGCGAAAAATAATACATGGGTCATTTGAATGAATATCTAGTGCACCCCTGTACAGGAGCAAAACCAGTGTACAGGAGCCAAAAGTGTCCTTTTTTGTCAAAAAATGGCCAAAATATCGCTATATTACGCATTTTGTTGTACTGTATACCAAATGTGTTATTGAATCTATGTGCTCATATGTAAGGGGCACTTCTATGCCAGATTTCAGCTCAATTGGTTGTAAAACCAGGGTAGAGGAGCCAAAAATGTACTTTTTTGGTCAAAAATGGCCAAAATATCGCAAAATTAAGCATTTTGTTGTACTGTATGCCAAGTAGTGCCAATTATGCAAATGATGACCTAGTAGTATGTTGTAGTGTATGTTATTTGCTCCGTATTGGTATATGATCAAGGCACCTCTGTACCAAATTTCAGGTCATTCCGATGTAATACCAGGGTACAAGGGCCAAAATATACACTTTTGGTCTAAAAATTACCAAAAAAACTCAATAAAATCTTTTTAAATGCAGATATGAAACAAATAAATAAAATGCCTAAGGGTATCGGCCGACTCCACCCTCGTGCCAAATTTCAAGTCATTCGGTCTAGGAACAACGGAGATAACGTGTTTTGAAGATTTGACATTAGAAAGAAAGAAAGAAGAAAAAGTGTGGCAATGAAAAAGCATTGCCATGGCGACGGTAATATTGTTTGACTTTTTTTGTAACGTATTGTATTGTATCTTGACAGAGATGATTGAGGAATTGTATGCTTGGTAAGTCATGATGATGTTCCGGACTGTATGTGCTAGTGTCGTAGTGTCGCGATACGTTGGCTTAATGTGCTGTGTAGTATGATGTTGATACACAAGTTAAGTATTATCATTAAGAAATATCAATACAATTAAACGACATTAAAATTAGAAAGATTATTTCAAACATGCTACATGTTACATTGATATTTTGCAATAATCTGCGCCTGGCCAGATAAGTGTTGGATTTCGCGTAATCCATTTTATGGCAGCGGTTCCAAGGAATCAAGGCATCTGGCCAATGCTGCAATGTTGATGTAGGTATATTAATAAGCCATTCTATAACATCTGCTCAAAGATCAAGAGCTAAACGACCTTCTGTGGCATACAGGGAGATAGAAAGATACAACCAAGTTACGGTAGGTTGGTACTTGCGGGTAAAAACTTCTCGGTTCAGTTGAAATACGGGTCAAAGATATGTGCGTTTCGTGGATCTTTTTCCCTAGGAGCCAGACGGGATCGAGCCTGGTTACCACACCACAGCCCGATCTCAGTATCTATCGTGCAGGGGTCTGGCAGGATGACTGTAGAATGGCTCTCCAATGCCCTTGGTCAGAGAGAGGAGAACCTAGGATTGATAACCACCCCAGGTAGCAGCTACAACACACCACAGTTGGTCAGCAGGCTATTGTAGTAGCGAATCAGGGACTAGATATGGCTCAAGGGTGTATTGAGCTATTTTTCAAAATAACAACAGAACTTTGAGGCTGGAACTTTGTAAGGTCCACCTGCCCTTTCCCCGAAAAGGGTAGCGATAACTCCTTCGGGTTAAACTCCCCCGGAGCGCTAATGTGAGATCGGCGGGCTAACTGGCTTGGTTCCCCGAACTAAACTCGCTAGCTACCCGGTCCTGTCTGGCTCCCAGGGTATGGATCTTGAAACGTGCTAACTGTGATTAAAACGCAAACGGACACTCCTTCGTCGGGATTTTCCTATTTTGGAATACTCCCCGTGGAAGTAGGGCATGATCATGATACAGACGCCACTCTTCATGCCGACTTAGTTTTGTTCCGTGCTACTCAGTGTACATGACGACCTGTTCGATGTGTGCCCTGGTGGTTTGTGATCTAGACGAGAGTCCTGCCTGTCGCAGTTTCGGGCAATCTGGAAAAAAATTCGGGGGGGGGGGGCTTTTACGTCTGCCCTCTAAGGCTACCTTCAAACGGGGCGAAGGATTTCTTATCCCGAACTTTATTCTTTATCCAAAAAAAGGACTTCCGGGCCCTTGTCCCAAGAATTTTGCTAGCTTTTTTTTCCAATACGTCAACGTTTTCGTGCAGCGACCTAGCGATGAACGTTTTGGAGGCCCTGAAGTATAGTGAGGTCGGGTTTACGTCAATCTGAAGGGTTAAGGCCCCCTCTCACTTGACGTGCGGCACGCTTGCGGCATTGCTGCGTTCGTTCACTGCGTCACAAAATTGTTATTTTCTTCGATTTTGTATGATTCAGATATTGCACAATAGCGTAAAAGTATACCATAAAGGTCGGCAAAATATACAACAGGTAAGAAAATTCGTTCTTTATCTCTGAAATTCGTTGAGCATCTTCCGAACGCAGCAATGCCGCAAGCGTGCCGCACGTCAAGTGAGAGGGGGCCTTTACTTCCTATGCCGGGACACGTGTTCGTCGGGCCCATGCCGGCCACTGGGTGCCATCTCCCCGCTTGGTGACGTGGGTGGCCGGGGGCCCTTTAATATCGGAAGCTGGGCGCTCCAGGGAGAACATGAGATGGGGCATCTTAGTTTAAGGTTATGTCAGGAGGAGGAAGAGACATGTCATCCTTTTGGGTAAGCGTGATTATCGTCGCGATGGTTCTGCTCTGTTCTGTGAGTGTGAGTGGTTCTGTTCTAATGATCAGTGGCGGTTTGTTTACATCTCCGTGAAGGGGGGGGGGGCGATTATGTGGTACTTATTTCCTCGAGGCCCTCCTTCATGGATGCCTTTGGTTATCAGTAACGCATTTATTCTGATCAGAACAAACACAGAAACGCTAAACCATGTGTATAACGGTGGGGCACTACATCCTCTAATCACACCTCATTGTGACTAGGACGTCCTCTCTTACTTGTCTAATATTTCTTCAAAACATTTACATCTTTCCAAATTATGCCTAACAACAGTTATGGGAAGACCAGTATAGGATTCCATAAGAAATGAACCGTTAAACGCTGTTATGTGACTTTTGACCTTATAAAATACAACACGGCTGATCCCATTGACCATATTTCACCTTGAATTAAGTTTAACCGTCCACAATGCCCCATCTGCAAGACCGAGCTGAAGTTAGCAGCCCGTTTACCAGCACCAGTTGTGGCACGTAGACACCACGCACTCGCAGTTGCACGTACGTCGGTTTGTACCCTTAGCTTTAAAATGGTTAGACCAGTCCTGCTATGTATCTCAAGAACATCTTGATGTTTGAGTCTACACGACATGAAGGGTGTATTCATGTTTACTGTACTATACCTTGGACATTTTGTATCAAACATCCTAAGGTGCAGCAAGGTATCTTTAAGCTATACTACGTAATGTTTGGACAATACAGTATGTTTTTGTTGGGTTTCGCCTGCGTGCCTGCCTTGATCGCGCGACTTATCTTTAAGGGATATACATGAATGTTGTGATCGAGGCACACCTCTCGTAGCTTTCTTAGCCCGGCTTGCACCGAATGGTCCTACAACATAGAAATAAAAGGAAAAAGGGGAAAATTTGTCATAACATGCCGGACTCAGTCCTGCCTGGGGCTAATAAGTCGTGTATGTGTAGAGAGTCGTGAGCATGACAGGCCCATTTGTCACACCGACTCAAAGGGTGACTACCACATTCCAAACCAAAGATACTGTAAGTCGACAACGCATGAAGAGTGTGTTCATGTTTACTATGCACTTGGGGCAGTTTGTATCAAACACCTTAAGGTGCAGCAAAGTATCTTTAGAAAGTATGTTTCTGTTGGGTACGACAAAATAATGTAATGGAATATACATTCAAAAGCAAATAACAGTAAAGATGACGGCGCTGCAATCCATGATGATCGAGCTGGTCCAAAAGTAACCTGGAATCCAGTCTACCGTGGATTGGCCAGGCTAACTTCGTCCTTCCACCACCGGGGTCACATACAATGAAAGCAGACGAAAAAACAAAATAGTGCAATTTGGTGAAATTTCACCACATTCGCAGGCGTGCCTCTATTGTCTCTCACCGGACGTTTGTATCAACAAGAAACCTCCTTTGTATATTAAAATGTATCTGTCTCGTGATATGTTCTGTTACTTCCCACTTGTGGCTATGCCTTGTTTGTTCATTCTCAACTTTCTGTAATGATTTCGAGCGCTCATTTGTTAGACATGAAAATGACGTCTAAAATAATACACCTGGAGCCATAATGAGATCTTCACCTCACGGAGACTCATGATCAGCATAGAAAACTTAGTTTCTACGTGTTGTCGGGCGTGTACGGGGGTTGAAGTCTGTAATCATTACTGCTTTCGTTGGGTGTTTGGTCTGTGAACGTTGCGATATCAAAATTCCGCCGTTACCTATTAATACAATCAAGGATAAAACCTCCTTGTTACAAATGTGGCCTTACAAGAGGGTGGTAGAATGCCTCGCGGGAGGTATTAATTCACACCATGTCGTATAACAGTTCTTTCGATGGCGATTAATCTATATGCAAAACAAATGGCCTTCTGCTGTTAGGCCGACAAAAGATCTCTCAACGTTATGACACCGGCCTTTTCCTTTGATAGCGATATGTGATGTGTCGCGTGATTGCATACCAAAGTAAGTTCTCACTGTAGCCGCCCTCGGGGACCCCAACAAACTCCTCGGGTGGGCGGAGCAGTACCAAATCCACATAGTCAGGCCACTCCCATGATCTAACTGACTTAGAACATGGCCATCTTTCCGAAGCAAAATACACTGTTATAGTCACTAGAAACATGTAGTTTGTTTTCCTTGCAAGCGAACAGACAGGCTACATTCTTCTATTTCTCATTCATGAACCTGGTGATGGCGCCTCACACCTTTCCCCATGAGGCTTGTGTGAAATTCATGTCAGGTTTTACAACACTTTTTTGCACCACAATGCCATTGTTTTTGGGTGAATGTCAGATCAAGGAGATCAGATTGATCCCAGTTCTCAACCTGACCTCAAATGAGTAGGACGTGGCATCTCTTGAAGGCCAATTTCTCGAGTATGTTCAGCCGTTTTTACAGTATGTACAGGCGAGTTCCGTACGCGTACACAGCCCGAGTTCCAGCTAAGTTCCAGCTGAGTTCCAGCTGAGTTCCAGCTCGAGCTGGCGGACGTTTTGCTGCAGCATATTGGCATCTCTGCCGAACTGTTTTGTAGTTTTGATACTGACCAGTTCCTGTCAGACAGACCAGCCAAATTATGTCGCTGCCCCCTCCCCCATTTCATTCACCCTGCTGGAGTAACCGTCCTGACGAGCTGTCCTGTTCCCAGTTCGACCCGTTCCTGGTAGACCACCTCTTCCTCCATTTTAGTTTGTTTCTCTTTTAAAGTTTTATGGAAGTATTGATCGTATACCACATGTTTGCTTCATTTTTATCAATTTAACGCGCATGTTTTTATGTAGCATCTCTACTTTTAAAGTTTTTCTTTACTACCTTGAGAACCTGTTCCCTAGCTTGATGTAACCGTTGCCAAGGCGGTTATATTTTTCATGTATTTGATGTAACTAGGTAGATAATGCTGTTCGTACGTTTTCTTGTTACAAGAAACTCTTTATTATTGTCTTGTTCGTTTTCTGACTTTTCCTTTCTGAATTTCCTTTGTTCATGTTATGAATAAAGATGTTCAGTAACAAAGGTTGATTTGCTGTTTACCTTTTTGTTAATTCTTTAAGTGCTTTTATTTGCATGAGAAAGGTGGGCGTCTCCAACTTAGTCAATTTATTCGTTGGTTGGTACACCCCTACCCCTAGGGAGACCATTCAGTTGAATGGTGGGCGTCTGCAACTTAGTCTATTTATTCGTTACTTAGTACACCCCTACCCCTAGGGACGCCATACTATGTGGATTTAGTCACAAAAAATACTCGCTCCTGATTGGCTGAGGAAAGATGGCCATGTTCTAAGACCATGGTGACGAATTCTTTTAGCGGATGAATACAATAGAGAGATGCCAGCCAGTCTATACATATTCTGAATACTGGATGTGATTTAGTTTTCTTCTGATATAACGGCAACAGGGAAATACAGACGGGATCCCGTTCTTGTATACGCGAACGTCTAACACGTCTGCAGGGACACCACCCAGGGAAGTTACCGGATAGGACATGGGTTAAAATCCCTGCTAACTATTAACACTAATGGTTATCAAAAGATTTTGAGCGTTCTGTTTAAATATCTTAAATGTAAAAGTACAAAAACTTTCCAAATCCCCGGGAAATAAGCGAATGTGCATGTTGTCACCCGCAGATTTTACATGCGCAACTTTTCACGCGCACAAAACCCCATCACTGTTAGCGTAAAAGTTTACATGTGTAGTCTTGAATTTTCGTGAAAAATGCATAAAAGTTCCGTTGTCGTGGTTTTCTCGGTGTTTGGTCGACATACTATCTATCTGACACAGTGACTAAATTTGTCACATCGCCGGATTCTGAGAATCACCACGATAATTTTTGCCATCTGTTCTACTCTTCGTTCCGTGCACCTTCAGTGCAGTCAAGGCCACTCTGACATTTCATACGTACCCAGCCCTGGTCGTAACTCATTTTCTGTGACAGCTAATTGCAGCAGATTTGGCCAAACATCCTCCCCTGATCTCTGACATCTTTGAACCACAACCAGATTTTTTGCCTCCATGGTTTCGGCTTTAAAAATCTTTAAACCGTGCTCATGTGGTGTCATGCCCCGTGGCCTTTTCTTTGCCAAATTGTACCAACCCCCTTCCCCACCGACTCAACTTAAACATTCACGTTAGTGCCAGAGTGAATTGTGAACCTTAATCGTTTTTGCCATGTTTAGGTCAAATCATGAGGTTTTGCTAGATCATTCTACCTATGCACAATGTATTTCTTTCCCGCTATAGTTGCAGCGTGTCAAATGGATACCCTAGTTCTTTTTGTTAAAATGTCAATACATTCGATTGTGGTTGTTACACTTAGACATGTTGGTATGTGTTTAATAGAAGATAAATGTGGCGGAGTGGATACAAACGTGTTTTATTTTGTATCTAATTAGAGCAGTATATACCTCAGAGTAGCAATCCCCATTTAGACACATTTGGGAACAAGAAAATAGGGGGTCAGTAAAACCAGGACTGTTAACGGAAGTTTTTAATTTGAAATGACTCAGTATTTGATGCATGATAAACAAAAATCGACTAAACTATTCGATTATTCACTAGATAGTGGATAAGATGCCTTAAAAAGTTTGAGACGGATTATCAGGGCGAGTTGCGAGTTATTTATCGTTTATACATCGCAAGTTCATTTCGCCGATGTCTTAGAAAATATGGATCGCGACACCATGTTCCCATATGTACGGATACATCCCGGACCAATGACAAGCTGAAAGGGAACAGTGTCACTTATTATTGTTAAAAGATTAGATAATATCAGTACGGGCGAAAATCATACGGCCGACTGTTGAAGCACACCTCAAGAAAGATGGTCCAAGAATTCATTATTTTACGCTTCGTCAATTAACAGGAAACATTGTAGCCGTTAAAACTTAGCACTAGTTTTTAAGATAGGCACGAAAGGGTTTAGGGTTTGAATGGTTCTGATTCGCTATTGTTGTTTTTAGCGTTTTTGGGTTGCAATGTAGCAATCGTAAAGTACCCCCTTTTTGATAAGTACATCTCAATCTCCCGTTTTGATAGATGGTTGCGTCTGAATCGCCCCCGTTTGGATAGTTACGACAGAAACAATGTTTTGAAAGGAATGAATTTGAACGACAAGCTGTGTTGTTATAAACTCCTGTAAAAGCGGGAATTCCTTGTATTAAAAGCAGACCGCATGATTTATTGTCACCGGACCACCATGGAAATGACAAGTCTGTGTCATCTGTGCCATGTGGTGCTGGATTCTCGTCACACCCGCAACAAGCCGCTGTGCTAATCAGAAAATCAGAAACGGTCTGTTGAACTGCCTTTTGTTTAGAGCCAGGCGGTCCGGACACAGCTCGGGCACTGGCACATGTGGGACACATTTTATTCCTCAAGCGGACATTCTTTCTTAGCACGGCGTGGTGGGAAGACGGACAATTCTACTACTACTCCCAACTTTTTTGCTCCCAAACTGTACATTTCATGTCATGTTTTGGCATCGTACTGGCAAGTCCAGAACACTCCTTGTCTCAGCAGAGCGTAGTTCCTTGTAGCGACCACTTCCTTGGCCAAAAATTGTTTGTTTGAAGCCAGTGCGCTACGTACTCGTCCTGTTCGGAGCCGTATACCGTTCAGCGGAGCCAGCCCGGCAAGAACCCGCACGCGTCTGACTCTTGGGCGCCCCTCGTCTTCAATTCCGGTGAGTGTACCTTGCTAATGATAGCTTGTATTGTGTGCATTTAATAGATACGCTACAAGATGTTTAGAGTTACTAGATCTAAATAAACCGAGAGCGTTACGTTGTGAATCGTACCTGGTGGGGTTGGCGGAAACGGCTGCCCGGTCGGTCGGCGGAAACGGCTGCCCGGTCCGGTCCGGAGGTTGGTTTTGGGGGTTTCAAGTATACCAAATGTAAACAAGATGGCTTGCTATCGCAGCAGTATTTAAGTGCATTTCTCGTGTAGGCTGCCCCTACAACTTAAAGTAGCGCTAATATCGTAAACATTACCGTAATTTCGGAAATTCGAAAACACAAACACGGCGTAAAGTTTTCGGTGAACACCAGATTTCGGTGCTACCAGCTCATTAACGCTAATGACGGTCGATAATGAGCCGCGCCGTGTCCTCACCGTAAGAACTGATTTGCGCCTTGATTTTTTTTTTCAAAAATGTAATCCCCAACACTAGTTTAATAGTTATATACTCTGGAATGGGAAACTATAGGTTGGATTGATTTGATTCATCGGAAGTTTTCGGCATTCCATGCGGCGCACATTAACGTTAGGTCGTTGACCCCGAAATACGCAGTGCGTGTGGCCACGTTGATGTGTGAGGCGCTTCTAATAGGGGACAGTAGTAAACTTAATTATTATTTGTTCTTTGGAATAGCTTTAGACAAATAAGATGTGGCTATTGATCAGAGTATGAGTCATTCATGTTCAAGATTAATTGCTAACTAAGAATTTTTCTCGAGCCGACCGTGGCCACGTTGTTTATAATATTATAATAATATCGGGTGTATTTTTGCAGCCAGTAGGTACCCAAAGTGTGGGTAATGAGGCTGTTTAACATGGTCGAGGTACCTCCTCGAGCACGGGACCCCCGTTTTACGTCCCTCCCGGAAGACGATTTCGTGGAAAGCTTCGTGAGGCTACAGCAATCCGGACGTCCTTGGTTGGGGGACTCCCATCCAAGTACTATGCGGACCGCGCGTTGCTTAACGTCCGAGATCGAGGGATCAGGTGTACCAAAGCGCCACGCGGCCGTTATATCGCGGTGTTAGTTGGGCTCTAGCCGCTCTGCTGATCTGAGATTGGATGGGATTATGCTGAGTTTCAGTGCTTTGACCACGAACAAATTTATTAAATCCTTGGTTAAATCTTTACTATCTTTATTATCTTATCATTCCCGACATGTGAGAAGATAGTATCGTGATCAATCAAAGAATTGCAGTGGGGGAAATCTTCAGACATTGGTGAAATCGCCATTTTTATCTTTCAAGAATTCAATGTTCGATGACAAGTTTGCTTACGGGGAGGAAAGACTACGGCGGAGCCGTTTTCGTGTGAAGTAACAAAATTATGTGAAAACATTGTACATTTAATATATAATTGACTACATTAGTTTAAACCAGAACCTGACCCCAAAAAATTGAATCCATGCGTTTGTAAATGTACATTTTAGTATTAATTCAACTAAATTTGAATTCTTTTACAGGTCTTAGACATAGTTTCTCCTCGGACATGCCAGCTCGGCGCGGTAGTGCTGTCAAAATTGATCGATTTTGTCGCTGGCGCCCGTGGCACATATGATATACTAGATCAAAGGACCGCCACCCTGTACAACCTTGACGTAGCAAACTTCTGACGTTCTGTACTGGGGGACGTTCGAACAGTAGCAGCTGGGGATGGGACAATCTTACCAAGAAATGTCAAATTAATTTTTTTTCAAAAGATAAGTAAATTGGCCAGCTTCCTTTGAACATTTAACAACATCTTGTTTACTTCACTTACACTGCTGTATGCAATACCGAAACCCCCAGTCGAAAGTCGAAACCCCCAAAACCAACCTCCGGACCGGACCGGGCAGCGGTTTCCGCCGACCGACCGGGCAGCCGTTTCCGCCAACCCTACCTGGTGGTTTTTGGGAGTGAGTGCTTGGGTTGAGTAAGACAGCCAACCTTAATCTCGTGGGCCCAAATCTTGCCCCAAACCGCCCGAGACCTTGGGACTTCGAAAAAGTCCGCCAAAATCACGTTTCAGCAGGATAAAAAATGTATCCCATTTTTACGGCATAATAGTTTTGGCATTTTTACAGGCGTATTGTTGTGTAGGAATTAGTCTTCATCTGTGACCTTGTTTCGCCAGTGTTTGGTGATTTCGATTAGAGAATAACTTTCAACGTGGAAACTTCTTGGCAGTTTGTTACTCATACCACATGTTGTTTACGGCACAACCAGGCACAACCCTTTTGTCTCTGATCGGCCGGAGATATCAGCGCTCCATGAGGCCCTCTTGTGGAATTCCTTTCGCCACCTTGCCGCCGCACAAACAACAAACGCTTCTGTTTCTCGTGGTCATATTCATCTGTTTCCCGTGGTCTTAAAGTCAAAGATACGATTTGTTACCGGGGTCCCCGTTCTCAATCATCTTTTTCTCTGCGTTTCTCTCACCCTTTATCGTCTGTGGACTAGTACAGTGTACAAGGATCCACTGTGCTTTAATAATACTGCTGAGCACGAGTCGTGAATTAACCGACGATTGCCGGAACTGCCATACTCCCATCCGTCCTCCGATCGCCCGCCGTCTTATCACTCTGACTTGCTCTGACTGTAGCCAAAACGGCACCAGTGATCTGATCACCCATTGTCCACCAAGCAGTTTAATAGCGGTGAGCGTACATGTGACTTATTTCGTTCTGTGTTATTACAGGCTAGAGATGTTATAGCCGTTGTATACAGGATGCTTTTCCAATCACCTTTACCTCCCTTCCACACGTAGAAGTTGGATATCTCTTGCAATTGCAGCCGTTTTACTTGTTGGACGGGCGAAATATTCTGTATACTGGTTTACGCCACCCGACGTAACAGTGCACTGCATATTAGACCCGATAGCCGTCGTTTGTGGCTTTTAGGCAGACATGTGTATTGATATTTTGATGTGCCTTCGTTCGTGCGAATCCAAGCCGAGAAAGGATATGTTGTGTCATTATTTCTTATTCACGGCGGTACATTCTATTTCTTTTACTTCTTTAATGTTTCAAAACTCGGGCTACACCAAAAGTTACATGATAATGCACTTTTGTGCCCTTTGGTTGTAAGAGAAATAGACCTCATTGGTCAAAGTAACGACACGTTAGCATCCCGAGTATTGTTGTCTGCTACACAAGCGTTATCGCCGGTGCAATGAGACGAGTGGGTAAAGTGTTCGCCATGCATTCGGTACGTCGTAAGTTCGATCCCCGGCCGCATATGGTATGACGTGTTAAATGGTCGTGCTAATTTCTCAGCTTAGCACTCAGCATTCGGGAAAGAGTATGTCATTTGAACACACTCCACAGCCAGTGTCCTGGCCCCCTGCTGTAGTAATTGCATTTGTTTGGCCCAGGGTTACTGCAAGAACATTGGCGCCGCCCTATGCACCATGGAGCGGGAAGGACTTTGACTTGACATGACAATATAAGCGTTGTAATTCAATATGTATGACTTTTGCTATAAATTATATCTGAATTACTTTGATGCCTTACATCACTTCCGACTGCCTGTAACTAACAGAAAACAACACTTTACCGATCCAGACATACAAAAGTTGCTAAGTTAGTATCACTATTGCAAAAATTCTTCATATGAATCCTCTCTCACAATCTGTCCCCACAGGTGAACGCCGGCATGACAACCCCCAGGTTACAGGAAGAATCGACTGACAAGTACACCCCTTTGTCGCGATGGTTTGGGAACCAAATGATCATCACAGCAATATGAAAAAAGGGAATCAAGAGTCACACAACCATACAAAATGATATAACAGAAAGATATGAAATAAAAACCTTCAAACGAAACAAAACAATCCTCATACATACACGACATCATTACGCCGAATGGTCAAGCAAAAAATATAACTGACCTACTATTCTACCCTAACGATACATAATATCGGGTAATTTGTTAAAAAATGTAATGTGCTGTATACTTGATGGTGAAACGAGTATCTAACACATGAATTCCTGGTTTATAACATCGGTCACGTCATCGTATTATACGCCATACCAAAGCAGACTAAAGGTCACACACAAAAACAAATTCCCTAGGGAATACCCGTAGAAAAATGACCCGTAGAAAAATTCCTCGCATGCCTGCGGAATTCCTAGAATTCCTGTCAAACGGTCGCACACTATAAACATTAGGCTCGCCCCTGAGGCGTCGCCAAAAAGAAACATTACGAATACAATATATTTCACCATACCTATGGTATGGCTGAAATATAAATAGACGATAGGAAAACCTTGAAAGGCAAATTACTCAGTGCTAAGACACAACAAGCTAAGGCCGAGTACAGGGAAAAAGGATAAAGAAGTCAAGAGAAGTGCCCGTAGGGACAAATGAGCCTATGTTGAGAAATTAACCAGTGAAGCTGAAAATGCTGCATCAAGGGGGGAATTGAGCACTGTGCATAAGATCACTAAAATATAACCAAAACACCACTAGTACTAGTTCTGTTCTAATCAGAGATAAACAGGGCAAAATGCTAACAACCGAAAGGGAATAAGCAAGCACGTGGGTAGAATATTTTGAAGAGGTACTGAATAGACCAGCCCCTACTGAACCTATAGACTCCGACCCTTCTGATGATGACACCATCGACAGCAGTCCGCCTTCTCATGCCGAGGTTGAGGCAGCCATTAAGCCCCCTTTACAAATCAAGAATTTAGCTCGGCCGAGTTGTTGGCGAGCTCCAAATGGACATTTTCGGCCGGAGTATGACCGGCGTTTGGGCGATTATGCGGGCCTCGGCCGATATTTAGCAGCTCGCCCGGCGTTTGCGGGGCACTTGCAGCTGCGCTTAATTTCAGCGAGGCCTCGGCGGGGAGTGTTGAGCTCGGAGAGCTCGTCAATGGGTTGCCCGAAGCTCGACCGGAGCTTGTCCGTGCAATGGACAAGACTTGGCCAATACTCGGGCGGCAATCCGACGGTTTTTGACTCTCTTTTTTTCGGTCGGAGTTTCTTCGACCTCGTGCCAGACTCGTTCGGGCTTCCTGCAATAACCGGACGATATTCCGTCCGACTTTTAATATGTTGGGCGTGCTTTGGGCGAGCATCATGCTGGTGTCGTTGGGAGCTTGGGAGGGCTTCGGCAGAATTTTAACTCACCTATTCAATTCGACACCCGTGTTGAACACGTGCCTGTGTTTTGGGCTTTCATTTTAGTAAACAGTTTGTTCCGAAATATAAGATAAATGAAGACTACTGTATGAACTTTCTTTAAAAAGCGTGCCTTTTGTAATGTAAGGCAATTGGACACTAAGACAGTACTTCCTATTAATTTTTTGCTATAGGTTTGGATGTGTGAGATCATATATTCTCCATGTCTAAAGGCTTCCAGTCTGAAACTCGGACGGCCTTTGCCGACCTTCGCTCGAGGTTCGCCCAAGGTTCGCCCGAGGTTTGCCCGATGTCAGCTTTGTCAATATTATTGTATTATGGTGAATAAGACTGGTCTGTTCACTTTGTGCCTCTTGTGTTTGGATTGGTGTATCACATCATTCCTGTAGATATTATTGTTTACAGTGTGCCCGTCCACTCCACTCATGTCCTACATATATCCCGCAACTCAGAAATTGAATTTTACACAAATATTGGCTTTTTACAAGTTTAGTCAGTTCTGACTTCGTCCATATTCAAGACATAGTAGAATCTCATCAACAAATTATAATCGCTTGTGTTGGACGGACGTCGGACGGGCTCCGTCCATTTGTAAAGGGGCAGATTTTCAGCGAAAAATACAGCCGATACTCGGGCGATGTTGAAACTCGGCAAGCCCTGACCGATCTACAAATTCGGCCGGCGTCCGCATGAATTGTAAAGCCGGCTTTAAGGCAATGAAAATGGCAAGGCACCTGGCATTGACTCTCTACAGACAGAGCTACTGAAAGATGACTGTGCCACTAGCAAGCTCGACTGACTGATATGTTCGCCAAGATTTGGGAGCATGAAATGATTCCCAGTGATTGGTCCAAGGGTCTCATTTTTAAAATCCCCAAGAAAGGTGACCTCAGCAATTGTAACAATTGGCGAGGAATTACACCCTTATCCATTCCCAGCAAATTCTTCTGTAGAGTTCTCCTCAAGAGAATTGATACTGCCATAGATACCAAGTTGAGACAGTAACAAGCGGGGTTTCGCTAAGGCCGAGGTTGTATAGACCAGATAATTGCCCTCAGAAATATCATAGAACAATGTGTAGAATTAAGTGCCCCATTACTCATCAATTTTATTGATTTCAAAAAGGCTTTCGATAGTCTTTACTGGGAGAGACGTTGGAAGATCTTAAGGTAATATCGCATACAGTCAAACCTGTATTAGGGGCCACCTCTACATAGGGGCCACCTCTACATAGTGGCCACTTTTTGTCGGTCCCTTGGGTATTTTATCTACAAGTTACCACCTCTATACAGAGGCCACCTGTCTATAGTGGCCACATTTGTCCGGTCCCTTGAGTGGCCACTATAGACAGGTTTGACTGTATATAGCATACCACCCAATTGTTGCTATCATTGGGAAATTCTTTGAGAACTGCAGGCCGCTTTTATTGAGGTCACGAGGGAAGAGGCAAGGGTCGGACAAAGTATATAACAGAGATATAATTACATCGTTACAGTCATTATAGTGACCTTGAATATTACATCACTTATCAATTACCTCATGTCCCTATCACCGCGACTTAACATACGGCGAAACAAGATATTCAGATCACTTACAAAACGCGAACAAATAAATATTTCAAGGCTTAAAATAACGACAACAAAAATCTTTAGATTTGTGTCTAAAGGATTTTTTTTTAATATTGAGGCAGTTTTGAACCACGGGTCTTTGAGCGTGAAAGAAAAAAAAATCGGGTTTCGATCTTATTTTGGCTGGAATAATATATCGAAGTTAAAGTTTGAAAATTCAGACACAAAGACAGAAAGTTTGATCAGTCACTACGTATATGACATAAAAGATTTGAATTTATGACCAATTTTGTTATTGTATTTGTTTGCTTTTTTGTCCACCAAAAACCTTTTCTAAATGACGGTACGTGCTCTTCACCATCTTGTCGCAACATTGTCTGAAATATACCAACTTGATTGATTTACGAAGGGTGTTTGGTAGATAAACAAAACAAATACCACATTAAGGTTAGTCATATATTTCACCGAAAATACAAATTTTTTATTAGAGGTACACACACTGCTACTTTCCATTTGATGTCGGCGAGACACGTTGCTTTTCTAACTATGAGGATGTTTTGAAAGATGATCCAGTTACCCGAGTTCCCCTGGGAGCGTGGGGGAGCTCCGGTAACCTGATACACTGCTTTACAGTGGAAAGTCAACCTAGCAAACGACCACCATGATTTTGTGCTGTATATGTCGGACTATTAGTACTGTTAACTGTGTATTTGATATTGATTAGGATCTAAAAATATCAGGGTCTACTGCTGTTACCATGCGTTATTAGGAGGTATCTAAAATGGTCCTATTCTCTTTATGTACTAATTAAAAGTTTGATCCTACTTCAGAGAAGAGAAGAAAACCCAACATGGGTGTCCTCGCTGTCATCTTCCTTGGATGCGCGGTACTTCTTGCTGCTTCAAGTCCAGGTCAGTTTCAAATACGTTTACATTTAAGGAAAGTGTAAACATCTTACCTGTGTACTTAATACTGTGATAGGTAGATCTCTTGGTCATGAATTATCCAATGGTGATACTTTGTTGTTAAGAGGCTTTCCATGACACTTTGTTAGTCATATTGTGTGCCAAGAAATGCAATAAAAAGTCAATTGATAATTTTTTGCAAAGAAAATAGTATACCGTGGTCACCATGTGTTGCCATCTGCATTGAAATGTGGTCAACGCCCCAAATGTAACAATTGGTTAAAATCGCATAAGAAAAGTAGCATCTGTTCCAAGCATCTTTATTTTCTACAACATGTCATTCACAATCAATATGAAGGAGATCCCGTGATGCGGCTTTTATTACATTAAACCTCACTCATCGTCCTTATTATGTATTAGCTGAGAGGAACCAGAAGCAGGCAGATTTAGTGGCCGACCTGGAGAACAGGATTCTTCGGATCCTTGAAGGTAACTAATATTGGTCAGAAGGGCTAGGGTTCTTTGGCAGTTTTAAAATATTCAATACACAACTCAATATTTCTACTTAACTATTCACCTTTGAAGTATTAGCCTTACTATCTACTGTCTTCCACACACAGCAGTGGATAACACGGAGCCGCCTGAAGAGCAGCAACGAGAACTTCCTCAAGGACCAGGGGACCGCATCATTCCAGGTAATACCGGAAGTATATCGGCGTTATCTAATCGCGAAGCCTAAACATTGAATTACCCATGTCAGATATAATTTATTTAACAGCTTCAGATTAACTTAGATTTATAGTGAAGTGATATTCCAAAGTTTAAAAATTTTTGTATTGAAGAAAGGTACTTGAATACATTGAAATATTGCAATTCTTATTGATTTTAACAGTTACAAATCCCCACACAATGAAGTTTACTTTTAATTACTATATTGCCTTATTGTAATGTAAGCCTCACCAGTTACCGCCTTTCAGATACCGCAGTGGATGGCATGAAGCCGCAACAAGACGTTCGTGAGTTGTTGGGGGATATCTTTACTCGAAGAAATACCGGAAGTAAGTCGTAGGAAATAGTTTTGAATTGCCCTTGTATAAGGTATCAAAGCCTAAATATTGGATTCCTTCTGCCCATCATATTCTGATCAAAAGCTCAGATGAAATTGTAGAATTGAAATGATATTCTATAGTTTTATAGATTCTTGCTTGGTCGACTATCGGAAAGGTTTTTCCTGTCACCCCCCTCCTGAATAAAATTCATAAGGAATCCTTCACCAACGCTATTTTAACATTAAAATATATAGACCATTCACTAACATCCTTCAGTCAGGCTGCTTAAACCCGGGCAGTGTCTGAACACCTTCTGGTGACAATTAGTCCATGGGCCAGGACCCCAAATTTCAAATATCGGTACCCTCTAGGGTGGCAAATTCTCATTGTTATTTTTTAATAGTAGAAGGCCTGTGGCATATATTTTGATGTGATAGCCATTCTGGTATGGTAGCTTTCTACCGGCTATCAGCCTTCAAACCTATCACCACCTAAATGATCCGGAAATTTCATCGCTTAAACAGTGGGGAGGGGCAAAAAATTAAACATCAATATTTTTCCATGAAAATTCACAGGCTACTTAAACCCGCTAAGAGGATCATAAATATCATGATTCAACACAAAATTATAACCACCTAAAATCGTATTTTTTAGTGATTTTCTCGTCAAAAATATATACTTTGCTTTCCAATATCGTGCATTAATTCACATTACCTATGGGGCCTTGCCTGATGAGTTAGACTTACCGTCCGTATCATGCACTGCATATCAAACTTTAAATGATCGAAACCCGTCGACAAAATACGGAGATATGAATGTGTGAACAATGACACACCTGCCAGCTTGTAGTGACAATATCGTTGGTAAGGCCGTTGCTAAGGCTGTTGCTAAGGAGGTTTCAGATCGTACTCCACAACAAAACTGATACAAAGAACTAACTTTTCTGTAGTATGTTGCTCTGATTACCTCAGTAGAAATATGAGGAATAGTGTTGTAATGTTCAACGTTTAACAGATGCAGAAATATGTTGTACGTTATTTTCTTTCAGAATCATTAGCAAAACTGTTGATAAGGCCGTTGCTAAGGATGTACTCAGTTCTGTTTCAAGCAAAGAAAAGCAGGGAGTTTAGTTTTCTGACACGTGATTAAGCTCCTGTCATCTTGTAAATCATACTTAACTGTAAAAAAATATCATAATTGATTGGAATTGTTAATCTGGGCTCTACATGAGGGATATGAGGATACCTGAAAATGAATTACCTTGATTTTACACATTTTATTTTTGCTCTTTAACGTCTTTTAATAGATACCTAACTAAATCGCTGCGTATGCCTATTATATCGTACACAATGAAAAATGTTCCTTTTATGGCTTACCAAGACTCCAGCCAAATCGCAGAGTTGTCATTTTATGAAAATTCACTGTAAAATGATGAAGATGCCTCAAAATGAGATTTATGATGAAATACTTTTCCTTCTGATGATGAATAATATGTTACATATGTTATATAATAACCTTGAAAGACTTTTACAGTTACAGTAAAAGAAGTGACCCAATGAACGGACACAAACCTTAGACCAGATTTGACTCGATTAATTATGTGTTTTGCACCAAGTATCTGTATTGATGTATGTTTATAGGTTTATTGAACAATTTTCAAATGTCACAAATGAAAAAGTTTGTTATTACATACGTTTTTTGTGACGCGGAGTATTTTCACTGTCTGTGGATGGCTTGCCAAACTATTAATGTCTAAGTCTATATAATACTTCTAAACAGGGAAGAAAAACAAGGAATGCTTGCAAGTTTGGTGGCAGGCTACCAGTGATGATTACATATTGCTTGTAAAGCAAACTCAAAAGCAAACGTTATCATCCAACATATATATGATTTATTTTTCATCGTTGTATGATAATCTGTTTCTCCACATCTGTGGGTTTATGAATCGATAAACCAGTTACTTATTTGGTGTTTACAATTATAGAATTCTGGCCTACTTCCCATCAAATAAGACTAAGATATTTTCAAGTAAGTCTGAATAGGTTTTGTGGAAATCTCACTGTTGTAAGGCCCCCTTTCCACTAGACGGCGATCGCGCTGCGCTCACACTGCGACCTAAATAGGATATGTGTAACCTTAATTTGATGTCATACTGAGTATATCATACAGCATATCAAAGTGTGACTGAGAGGACAGCAAAACACACAAAGTGTAAAAAAATAGTTTCTTTTCTATACAATTCGTTGAGCGATCTGTCAAATTCTAAATGTCGCAGAGAGAGCGCGGCGAGAGCGCCGTCCTAGTGGAAAGGGGGTATAACTGAATCATAAACCGCTGTAAAATGATATCCAAAATGTATCCAAAATAGCTTTTCAGTAATAAAAGGATGTTCACTTTTGATACTTGGTGCAAAATAGCCAAAATATAACCTTGATACTGTTGAAAGCATGTTGGTGTCACTGTTGTGTCACTGTTGTGTCACTCTTGGGGCATCTTGCCACTTATTTTTTAACTTTCAAAAAACCGTCGTGCTTGCTTGTGTCACCTCTAGATTCGCTCGCGTCACCTCTAGGTTCCGTGGGGTTGAGTCTGCGTTGTCGAACCCCGAAGCGACTCAAGCGTGACGCTAGTCTAGTGGGAGCGCACCTTTACCGTCACCCCAGCATGGCCCGTACCGTGCTTATTTATGTAAACATTACAACATACAAAAGCAGAACCGACCGGGAGACATGCTACAGCGACGGTATGCAGGTAGCAAATGTTTACTATTTTGTCCCATGACCATGACCATTGCCGTGCCAGGAACAGCCAGTGCACAAATATTCATGGCATGAATGTTTGTTTAACAGATCATTATCAGTGTTGAACATGTCAAAACCAGTCACACACATGTATATCTGTTAGATCTCAACGCTTACTTGGCTAAAAGCCATGCTTTGGAGTTACGCATTACGTCACTTAGAAGAAATAAAGACGATCTAACCCTTTTAAACAATTTCTACTTCATAATCAATATCATAAACGTAACTAGATATGATGACTATACTGTTGGAATTGAATCAGAAGGAGATCTAATGGGAATGTGTTGCTATCGTGTAGTAAACTCGATACCCTATGGCACGCTAGAGGCCCTGCTCCACCATTTGCATAGATACTAGGAGTCCGTTCGAGACGTGATAAAAATTTCGAGGTCATGTGCCATCATGGTCTCCGACTTGTGGTCAGTAAGGGTCCCGGCGTGTACTACGATATCGTTTCAACCGCGAACTTAAAACACCGCGAAACAATCCTTTCCGTTCCTACCGTGAAATTTTATCCCCGTGAAAATAAATAAATGTACAGTATAAAACGAGCCATATCAGGGTACTTCATGGCTTTTGGGGGTTCGGGAACATGATAAATCAGGTAGTGATGGGGGTAAGTTCTGGAGACTTTTTGTGAAGCTGTGAGCCTGTGTGAAAACCACACATAGCTGTCATAATGTCTTGTTTCTAGATATATTTTCAATATGCATGACGTAGTCCTGCATCCACGTGTCCTATGTATTAAACGGCGTCACATATGTGGGTGCTGGTAACCCCCATACAGAGCCTTTTTCATTGTGTACGATATACTAGATATACGCATTGATCTAGTTAGGTACCTACTTAATGACGTTAAAGAGCACAAATAAAAAATTGTAAAATCAAGGTAATTCATTTTCAGGTATCCTCATATCCCCCATGTAGAGCCCAAATTAACATTTCTAATCAGTTATGATATTTTTCACTGTTAAGTATGATTTACAAGATGACAGGAGCAAAATGATGTGTCAGAGAACTTGACTCCCTGCTGTTCTTTGCTTGAAACATAACTGAGTACACCCTTAGCAACGGCCTTAGCAACAGTTTTATTCATCTATTTTTATTTTTTGCTAAGGCCATGTTGATTTGATTATATGGATGACATCCGCGCTCGCACCGATTTTCGGCCATTTCAAAAAAAAAGTTTTCGACCACACAATAAATTGTGCAAAGCAGCTGTAAAATGA
Organism: Branchiostoma floridae; assembly: GCF_000003815.2. NCBI lineage: Eukaryota > Metazoa > Chordata > Leptocardii > Amphioxiformes > Branchiostomatidae > Branchiostoma > Branchiostoma floridae. The sequence goes on along the minus strand of NC_049985.1, from coordinate 18,982,668 downwards.
GCACATATATACCATAGATTGAAAAAAAAACTATCAGAAAACAGATAACCAATGCCATCGACTGTCAAAATAAATCTAAAGTCAAAGAATAAGATGTGGAAGGACAGAACAAAAAAAATCTATTGTTTGTAGGGGGAGGTACCAGTACAGAAAATTCAGGTCCAGAGGATCATTTTCAGGTCCGGACCTGAACCTGGACCTGATTGTCTGTGGAAACTTGAGAATTGGCAATACTCAAAACAATGGTAAATGGTCAGTTTTGCTACAAAGGAATCTCTTTGGTGGATTATTGGACTCCCACTGGCATTTTAATATCCCATCTCCATGTAATAAAGCTGTATTTGTACCTTTGACTGTAGAAACTTGGTACAATTGACTATAAGCTCTACTTGACTTCGCTCTTGTTATCTTCTTGGCCCCCGGTAAGACCCCAAATGCCTGTCGACAGTGTGTCCATTTTGTAATTGGCGAAACCTGTTCCTCTGATTTTTTTTTTCAGGTCTGTTTTTTTTCGGATTGGTCCAAGAAGAAAAACAATGTTTTGCACCCGTATGATGTACAGGTCCCTACACCTAACTGATGATATACCATACTATGTGTGTTTAGTCCTGTGATCAACCTTCCTGGATCCTTTGATTTCATACTGAAGGCAACTTTTTTGGGGGGGCCAAACTTTTTTTTATTCGCTCACTCGCATCAATTTTGGAGTTCACAGAGGATGTCATCCATATAATCAAATCAACATGGCCTAATGATTCTGAAAGAAATGACGTAAAAACATATTTCTGCATCTGTCAAACGTTCAACATTTCAACTCTATTCCTCATACTTCTACTGGATAACAAGAGAAAATACTACAGAAAAGTTAGTTCTTTGTATCAGTTTTGTTGTGGAGTACGATCTGAAACCTCCTTAGCAACAGCCTTAGCAACGGCCTTACCAACGATATTGTCACTACAAGCTGGCAGGTGTGTCATTGTTCACACATTCATATCTCCATATTTTGTTGACGGATTTTGATCATTTAAAGTTTGATATGCAGCGCACGATACGGACGGTAAGTCTAACTCATCAGGCAAGGCCCCATATGTAATGTGAATTAATGCACGATATTGGAAAGTAAAGTATATATTTTTGACGAGAAAATCACTAAAAAATCCGATTTTAGGTGGTCATAATTTTGTGTTGAATCATGATTTCGAAAATCAATTGATATTTTTATGATCCGCTTAGCGGGTTTAAGTAGCCTGTGAATTTACATGGAAAAATATTGATGTTTAATTTTTTGCCAATCCCCACTGTTTAAGCCATGAAATTTCCGAATCATTTAGGTGGTGATAGGTTTGAAGGCTGATAGCCGGTAGAAAGCTACCATACCAGAATGGCTATCACATCAGAATATATGCCACAGGCCTTCTGCTATTAAAAAATAACAATGAGAATTTGCCACCCCGGAGGTACCGATTTTTCCTCTGGCCCATGGACTAAATAGTCAGTCAGACCTAGCCTGGATTCCATACCCCAACCTCAAGATATATCTTTCGTGTTGGGGTCTGGCAACATGGCTGTAGAAAGGTTCTCGAAGGCCCGTTGATCAGTGGGAGGAGAACCTAGGATTGATGACCACTCTCACCACAGGTAGCCAGCTACAACACACCACAGTTGGTCAGCAGGCTATCACAGTAGCGAATCAGCTACGTTATGGATTCAAAAAGTACAGTTGGGGGTCTTTAACCAATCATGGCAGGGGTGTAATTACCTCCTGCTGATCCTGTGTTGTTCTATTGGTGGGGTTTTTTGCCCACTATAAGGTGCAAAATTGAGAAGAGTTCCTATCCCATCCGGCCAGACCCCTGCACGATAGATACTTGAGATCGGGCTGGGGTTTGGTAACCAGGCTAAGTCAGACCTTACTACCAGAACCATAAGACTGTCACTGGGCAGTGGCGGCGGCAGCATATTTTTTATTGGGGGGGGGGGTGATGGGGCAAACGTTTGCTTACAGAACTTTCAGCACTTGTAGCGCCGGTGGCGCGACAATCCTAGGGGGCATGTTCCCCCGGGAAATTTGAAATATTGAACCTCTTAAACGCCATTTCCTGCATTTTGAAGGGCAAAACTTTGCTGGCAGACTAAGCTTACTTTAATGGCAATTCTGTCAGAAACACACATGGTAATTCGTATCGATCTTGACAGTCGGATATCTGTAGACAATCAAGTTTACTTTGTATTAACATATTGCCTTATTACATATAAGCCTCAACAGTTAACGCCTTTCAGATACAGCAGTGGATGGCATGAAGCAGCAACAAGACGTTCGTGAGTTGTTGGGGGATATCTTCACTCGGGATAATACCGGAAGTAAGTCGGAGGAAATAGCTTTTGAATTGCCCTTGTATCACGAATCAAAGCCCCAAAATTGCATTCCTTCTGCCCATCATTATCTGATCAAAAGCTTCAGACAAAATTGTAGATTTGAATTTGTATTCTATTGTTTTTTAGATTATTGCTTGGTTGACTACCGAAAAGGTATTTCCTATCTCTCCCCCTTCCTGAACAAAATTCATCAGGTATGCTTCACCAACGCTATCCTAAAATTGAAATATATAGACCATTGACTAACATCTGTCAGTCAGGCTGCTTAGATCCTGTCAAGATCTGAACACCTTATTGAATATATATGTATATATATAAACATATTGCCTTATTGAATATAAGCCTCACCTGTTAACGCCTTTCAGATACAGCAGTGGATGGCATGAAGCCGCAACAAGACGTTCGTGAGTTGTTGGGGGATATCTTCACTCGGACTAATACCGGAAGTAAGTCGGAGGAAATAGCTTTTGAATTCCCCTTGTATAAGAGCAGTGAACACTAATGGAAATCTGTATAGGCGATAATGTAAAAATTAGCAAGTTCAGGGTCTCATAATCTCATCCGTGAACATTCCAGGTCATAAGAACTCACCCCACACAGCAGCCCGCTATCTCAAGTGTCCCAAAGTCTAATATCTAAACTTTCTGACCAGCGCAAGATATTTCAGCGGTCAAAACTTCCGCCATCTTGCCTTTCCATGACATCATTTTAGGGACTGACCACTTCAAATTATGGGTCAGCACAGGTCGAAAAAATTAACTAAAACCTTGTTTTTTTGCCGAATCTGAACATCTGCAACCTACAACTGTCTCACCAATATAAAATGTTACTTACATTTTCCTGCTAAAATTCGAAAATAGGCTAAAATACTGTATGGACTCCTTTTGGGCCTTCTGCGCCTACGTCAATTAGGGTCATTGCCCATAACGTGTCATCTCATTTGACGTCATTGATGTTGCTATTGGCAACACAAGTTGTAAATGAACATTATCATTCTGTTAACTGCACTTGCTGATGCATTTTTGTAGCATACCTTGGAGTTTTCTGGGAATACCGTTTTTCGTGGTTCTAGCCAAAATAGTCAAAATGATGACGTCATAAATATATCATATTGCGTCATGATAGCGTCGACATTCTTTAAATCTTTAGATAGTATGTCTACATTATTCTCTAAAAAAGATGGTGGTCTTACAAGTTTAAGAGTTACAGGCCCTGGGGTTAGAAGGGGCGGGCCTCAAAAGTACCTCCGGTCCAGGATTGACCCCAAAAGCCCGGTCTGAATAGTGTTAAATAACAGCTTTAGACTAAATTGTACGATTGTCACGCCACGTGCTAAAGACAAGGTCAGCGATAGTTTGCCATGCCCATAAGAAATTTGCTTCCGATTCGTCTTTGCAGATACGAAGAACTCTAGGCCTCCTGTTGGCTACACTTTGTACCGCAGCAGAATTTCCTGTTTTCGTGTCTTGAAGTTTTTCCTGGACCTGCTGAGGTCTTGATTTTTCAGTCCCCGGTCCCTCTAGCTCTAACGTCTAAATACCTTGATGTTTCAGCCATTAGGACTAGTGGCCAGGTGCCTGCATTTTGATCATGCAAATTAATCCTGTTTTTTTTCTTGTCGCTTGTTCCAAGCACTCCTCCTAACAGCTTGTGAATTTTTTATCCTGTACCCTGTAAGGTTGTCCAGATCTGAGACTGATGGGTGAGAATTACAAAGACGATGACGTTCATCAATCTAGCACTGGTTTCCGTGGATATGCTTTCGTGCCATAATAGTGCTTGTTGGGTTTACCTAATGCTTCGTTGTCTTAATCTCCCTGTCTAGCATTCCATCCTCCATAAACTCTTTTGCATATTCACATAAATACTTAATTTACAAACAGATGTTCAAGCAACATGTGTTTTGTTTTTACCTTTTGCTCAAACATGTCACTTCTGCATCTATAATTATACCAACATAAACTCCTTGTTCCAGGCTACAAGTCATGTGCAGCATCATGCTCTCATATAAAGCTTCTAAACCCCACGGCCGAAGATGGCGAGTACACACTCTTCCCTTTCCCAAATAATGTACCTCTCCGTGTCTATTGCCACGACATGGCATCGGAAAACCCCAAAGAGTTCCTCTCCCTACCATCCGGTCCTGATGAGAACTACGCCATTGTCTTTCCTGATCGACTGACTGACGCTTCTGGAGGTCAATGTACCGGCCCATTACAGGTGAATGAAACTGTTATAGAAACGTTAAGCTACTATGTAACCGGAGTGACTGTTAATTAAACAGATTTACTGGGTTTTACCTTAGAATACATCCGTGCTACAACTTTTTAATAAATCACATGACCATGATTTACCAATGACAGCAATGTAAAGCCAATGCTATTTTTATGTTTATCGTCTTCAGCAACCGTATACCGCACGTGCCGGGACCACCAAGTTCAGCAAGCTCAGAATCAAGGTTGAGAATTGCAGGGTCGAGGTGATTCGAGATGACTACACCTTCGCCGAAACCACCGGTAGGTAGATATAGATTCTGACTGTAGAGTTTCAATGTATCCAGTATGAATTGTCCCATGTTAACGACCTATCGGTGACGTGCTCGTGAAAATGTCCCATGTCACTCCTAACTTTATCAAGTCAAAAAGATAACATTTCTACATGGAGCAATACATCTTACCAACGCACAGTGAGATAGCTTGCCAAAAAACATACTAATTTTGTCGCTGAGACATTTTTTTTTTAACTTAACGTGTAGACTTGCTCAACTTTTTGCCAAATGAGATCTTTAGAAATGTCAGGTCAGATGTCAGGTATCTTTTAATGACTCATCGTCTTATTGATCACAGGGCCTAACAAAATAGATTTCGGCCACGCTGGCGACTGTTACTCATGGAAGCAGGGGTGTGCTAAAGGGATGTTCAAGGTGGATCTGACTGGGACGGAACTTGCACTGGCACCAGATGTCGAATGGACTTTGGAGGAGCGCTATCCGGCGTCTCTCACCATCAACGACATGGTCATCTCCGATGATAGGAAGGTTTGTAGCTTGTCTTTGACTTACAGTTACGTACAAGGTATGACATGTGGCCTGTTCTTAATTTGAAGCCTGGACATGGCTATATATTTTTAACATGAAATCACCTATGTTAAGCTAGGAATATTAATTTTCTATAGTTTCGACTAGCAAACAATGGCGTTACTTTCAGTCAATAAGCAGACTTACTCAATGGACTGCAGATCAATTGTCAGCAGTCCTTCTGTGTACGTAATTCGTATCTTGAACACATTTCTACATACCAAAGAAATAGACCTCTTTGCTTTTGGCGTATATCGAGAAGTTTCTTAATGCATGGAATGTAATCTTTAAAATCCTTACAAGTTACGACTGAATTGGGGTTTTATTTCTGACGGCTCCAACCACGCAGTTTGTTGTGAAGACAATCATAAGGGGTGTTTAGCCATGCATGGACTGCATGCGTGCGCAGCCCATAGCGGCATGCAGCACAAACAGAATATGATATTGGGGGTGTATAAAATCATTTGATAAATTGTTTCTTTTCTTCTAATAATGAAGCTAGAGGCAATTTTTGGTACAAGGCTCTAAATTTGTTGTTATACAGGTTGCCTCTGCCCGATGTGGTGGATGGTGTGGACACTGCTGGCCTGTGGGAAAGAAAATATATCTGTTGCACCCACAATGCGGTAGGAATAAGGATCATATTGCATCCATAGGTCCAAATCTCTATCCCTTGCATTTCTCTTTCGCTCTATCTCTGTTAGGGAGGGCCAAAGCTAACAAGGCTGGACTCCAGGCTACTGTCTAGCTTACCACTCTCAAAACGAACACAGTACTTGACCAAATGAAAATTAAGGTATAGCCTTCAAGCACACATTTTAGCATGATATGTTATCCCAAGACCTTTTTTTACATATTCAGATATCAAAAGATTTCGCAAAAAAAAGATGTTGCAGACATCCCAGGTGATTTTAAAACCGAACCGAAACATGTCAATTCTACTTAGCTACGTTTAACCTCGAACAATAATATACATATAAACTCATTGTTCTAGGCCACAAGGCAGCATCATGCTCTGAAGTGAAGTCTCTAAAGCCAGAGGCCAACGATGGCGAGTACACACTCTTCCCTTTCCCAAATGATGGCGTATCTCTCCGTGTCTATTGCCACGACATGGCATCGGAAAACCCCAAAGAGTTCCTCTCCCTACCATCCGGTCCTGATGAGAACTACGCCATTGTCTTTCCTGATCGACTGACTGACGCTTCTGGAGGTCAATGTACCGGCCCATTACAGGTGAATGAAACTGTTATAGAAACGTTAAGCTACTATGTAACCGGAGTGACTGTTAATTAAACAGATTTACTGGGTTTTACCTTAGAATACGTCCGTGCTACAACTTTTTAATAAATCACATGACCATGATTTACCAATGACAGCAATGTAAAGCCAATGCTATTTTTATGTTTATCGTCTTCAGCAACCGTATACCGCACGTGCCGGGACCACCAAGTTCAGCAAGCTCAGAATCAAGGTTGAGAATTGCAGGGTCGAGGTGATTCGAGATGACTACACCTTCGCCGAAACCACCGGTAGGTAGATATAGATTCTGACTGTAGAGTTTCAATGTATCCAGTATGAATTGTCCCATGTTAACGACCTATCGGTGACGTGCTAGTGAAAATGTCCCATGTCACTCCTAACTTTATCAAGTCAAAAAGATAACATTTCTACATGGAGCAATACATCTTACCAACGCACAGTGAGATAGCTTGCCAAAAAACATACTAATTTTGTCGCTGAGACATATTATTTTTAACTTAACGTGTAGACTTGCTCAACTTTTTGCCAAATGAGATCTTTAGAAATGTCAGGTCAGATGTCAAGTATCTTTTAATGACTCATCGTCTTATTGATCACAGGGCCTAACAAAATAGATTACGGCCACGCTGGCGACTGTTACTCATGGAAGCAGGGGTGTGCTAAAGGGACGTTCAAGGTGGATCTGACTGGGACGGAACTTGCACTGGCACCAGATGTCGAATGGACTTTAGAGGAACGCTATCCAGTGTCTCTCACCATCAACGACATGGTCATCTCCGATGATAGGAAGGTTTGTAGCTTGTCTTTGACTTACAGTTACGTACAAGGTATGACATGCGGCTTTACTAAGCTTAAAGACTCGAGAAAGCTGTAGAATCTCAAAAAAAATATGTAGTAAAAGCTTATGAATCATCATCAAAATTTTCCAACTCATCGACTAGCAAACAATGTGGTCAATAAGACGACGATTATTTTGTATACATTTCCACATAGCAAAGAAGTAATGATACTTTTTTTTAGAATATTCTTGATACACTGCCTTTAATCTTAGACATTTTGTCTTCAATTTCTATCGTTTCTAAGCACGAAGCTTGAAGACAATCATTGTTTACGTTTAAACACGCATAAACTGCGTGGACAGCCTTTCGCGGCAACATTAACAGAGTATGATATTGGATGTGTATAGAAGCATAGTAATAATCTGTTTTTCTTTCTCGTGATAAAGTTAGAGCACAAAAGATCAATTTTCGATATTATAATGTTCAGCCCTTAATTTGTTGTCTTTCAGGTTGCCTCTGCCCGATGTGGTGGATGGTGTGGGCACTGTTGGCCTGTGGGAAAGAAAATGTATTTGTTGCACCCACAATGCAACGGAAAAGGTAAATTTACTCTACTCACTATGAATACAAACAATTTTCGTCACCTTCATGAAAATTTGAGAACTCCACGGAGGAGCTTCTCTCGTAGAGAAACAAACGGGCTGAACTAGCAGCGCTCTACGCACCATTAATACAAAACATGGTTCTCCTTACTCTCAAGAAATTGTTAGACCTCCAGGAGCGCTCATACAAGACAAACATATACCACCTGAGCTAGCAGTTCTACGCACTATTAATGTAAACATTTGGTTCACGTCACCCTCAGCAAATTAGTGGTAGGGCTCTAAGGAGATATCGTAAATGACTAACATACACAGCGGAAGGCTCACCGAGCAGCGGTCAAGTGACGTGAACCAAATGTTTACATTCATAGCGCGTGTAGCGTTGCTCGCTCAGCCCCCCGCTTTGTGTATGTTTGTCATTTACGATTTTTGAGGCCTCTAAAGTTTCATAACTCCTGAAAGGCTTGCTTTAAAGATACCAAGCTTGGTAACTTTTCACAAAATTTTGCTAGCAAGAATTTAACTCAACTAACGTTCATACGTTTTCGTGTTGCCATGGCAACGGGATTTTGAAAGAAATATTATAGCAAAACATGCCTATTTAGATTGGTTTTTAAGGTTTTCTCGGTATAATACAATTGTTACTAAAATAAATGTAATTTTCATTATTCAACATTCATAATATGATGACGTCATTGATAAAAAATTCAAGATATCCACTCGTATTAGCTAATGACGTCATAGTTTCGTTTTATTACTTCGTTGTAATAATGACAAAATTTTACATAATTATATATCATCCTCTAAAAAATCGTGCTCATAGAATTGTTTTTTTTTGGGGGGGGGGGGTCAAAAGTTTGTTTTAGAAACTGCCGAACCAAGAGGAGAATCTATCATCATCTTAAAACATTTTCACAAAGCTTTATTATGATAAAGAAATGGCATCGATGTACAAACGTTAGACCAGCCGGATGATTCTCACCTCAGAATTTTTACATAAAAATATTTGGAGATGTTAATATTTCAGCAGATTGTGGTAGGATCAATGTTCCATTGCAATAAATTACCACAGTATAGTCGCTAAGTCTGCCTTGACAAGGAGGTGATTGTATATATCATGAATACATGATTCACGTCTTTTCTGTTTTTTTTTTTTTTTTTCAGAATAATCCAAAGATTCGCGAAGTGGTACGGGCTACCTGTCAGTGCAAGCAGAAAACCTTCCTAATGCACCCCTGTCCGTAATTTATCCTACTGCTCCCCAAACAAATGGTACAACACTGCAGGTCACTGCAGCTGTTGTGTCAACAACTTCATCTACTGATGGGCCTGTTTTCTTGCACGAAAAAAACTGAATGTACTGAAAGGTTCTAGCTTGATATAACACAAGCACGCAAAAAGGAAAAGAAAATCTTGAATTGTCTTCTTTGCGTTGGATCATGTTGCAACCTTTCATTGACTACCGTATCAACACAGAAGAGTCTTTAAATTTTACGGTGTGTTTTGAGTCCTTTTTGATATCCTTGAGAGTGTGTTCAGGTAACTCTCCTGCCTCTGTACTAAAGACCCCCTACAAAGGCTGATCAGACTGAAGCCATGTGGTTACAATGTACATAATCCTTTTGATCTCTTTACCACAATTTCCTTTATCTTTTCCCAATCATGGCATTGTGTTACTTGCGTTTACAAATTCTACATTCTACAACATGTAACCCCTGACTTCAGTTACCTCGAGTTTGTTACATTTTTATTTGCTTTTTGCCATTACCTATTTACAGTAGATACAGGCACACGATGACCCTTTATAGACAGATAACAAGTTGTCAACATCCGGAGTTTGAATAGGATTTCAGGAAGATAGTCTGTGAATGTGAATCTTGTCATAGAGGTAGACGCTGTACCAACAGATGCAAGCGCATACTATCCCTTTGATGACAGATATAGTACCGAGTTTACTCAGTGAAAAGTGAGAAACAATCAGATTGTGAGTTGTCCTGAATCTTATGAATGCAACAAGTCTCGAAGGAAATTGTGCTTCTGTCATATTAGCAGACGTTGTGATTCTACATTATTCCTTTTTATAACCATTTATTTAGATAAAGGCACACAATGTTCTTCTGATGGCAGTAGTCATACCAATATCACTTGGTGAAAAATGAAAAAACATTCAGCATGTGAGTTTTTTAAACAATGTCAGTCAACAAGTCGAAAGACAGGGTGACTTTGGCATAGAAGTAGACGCTGTGCCAATAGATATTGCATATTTTAATCCTTTTTTTTGCAATTTATTTGGATAAAGGCACACAATGTCCTTCTGATGATATTGGCCATACCAATAGTACTTGGTGAAAAGTGAAAAACATTCAGATTGAGATTTCATTGAATTATGAAAGACAGCAAGTCTTAAGAGCAAATGTCTGTAAGGATCAAACAATGGTGGCACCGGTCAAAAAATAGATTTGGCTCATATTTTGCACAGTGATAGTACTTGGTACACAACCCCTCAAAATAGCTTTCTTTCTTCTCAGAACCTCTTGTTGCTATGGCAACAGGCCAAAGAAGTTTTAGGGCCATTTTTCCAGATTTTGGCTTCTAAAAAACATGAAAATTGGCCAACTTTAGGGCACTATCACTGGTCAATACTTAAACTTAAAGATAAATGCAGAATATGATGGTTAGAGCAATGCCTAAACTTGTATGAAATAGCAGTAAAGTCAATGTTCTGCAAAATCTAAGGTCTTGGGCAACCCGAATACAATACGCTGTTTTCAGGTTGTAAAAAATTTGAAATTTGGCCCAACTTTGAAGCACTGAAACTCCATAAGTATAAAATATTTTTGCTTGCAATTTGCATCGATGAATAACCCACTAAAGAGCTATCAGACGTATACCTGCGAAGTTTGGGTTCTTGTTTTGTTGCTGCGTAATTGTCCTTTAAAGTGGGCCAGTTTTCATGATTTTGATGACATGTCGTTTTGTGCTATCTTTGCACAATCATAAGTTTCAAACCAAACTTGTTCTGTAATTGCGATTTAAAGGGAATATAAACCAATACATTGTCTATCAAATGCGTACTTGCATAGTTCAGGTTCTTTTTTGTCACTACGGAATCGTCCCTTAAAGTGGGTCAATTTTCATGATTTTGATAATATGTTATTTCTTGCTATCTTTGCACAATCATAGGTTTCAAACCAAATTTGTTCTGTGATTGAAATTTACATGGAATATAAAATAGTACATTGTCAACCAAATGCGTGCTTGTAAAGTTTGGGTTCTTATTTCGTTATTAATGTACTGTCCTTTCAAGTGGGTCAATTTTGATGATTTTGATAATACAATGTAGGTCATTTTGAGCTATCTTTCAACTATCATAACTCCCGGAGAAAAAATTATTCTGTAATTGAAATTTATTTGGAATATAAGCCAAGAATGCTTGCAGAGTTCAGGTTCTTGTATTCCAGCAGTGTATGCACATGTCCCTTAAAGTAGGTCATATTCCACACTTTCCATCAAATCTTGTTGTTAACAACAGTGATACACATGGCACAGTCTTCGTTTTCCTAGAACCAATGTAACAATCTGCAACTACACTATCACCATAAAGAAAAACAAACATTTCTAGGGATTCTACACATAGTCTTACTCGTGTTCAATGTCAGATACATCCACTCTGAACTTTCTATATTGACACACAAAGACTTAGCTTCTTTCTACACTTGAAGAAATGCCATAAATATCTGTGCATCTTTCTATTCACCACCTCACCTAGTCCCATCCTTAACAATTGCATATCTATGGTAAACATGCGTCCTAGTCAACTGCTGCTATTTTTGTGGACCATACTCATTTTGAGCAAGGGCAGGAACTTAGGTACTCTTGGAGTTTTGCTACAAATGCTGACTTCCGGCGGCGATCAGTTATTGACGACACATCTATATCAAAGTGCTCACAAATCTGCTTTAAGAATGGCATGCCAAGTTCATACAAGTCCCCTCTTATTGCTAAATCGCAGAGATTATATGTGTCATACAAGACAGGGTGACGTACATGAACGTTATTCATAACTTCATTCTGAACTTTACTATTGATGGATTCCAACACAGCAGGGTCAAGCTGCTCAACCTCATCATCTTCCGTCGGCTTTTGGCGTTTGCCAGCAAGTCTTGAGAAGTAGCTTGACACCTGCTGTGTTGTCAGGAAGTCATTGACCCCGAACAGTCTTTGCCCCTGTAAGTCCCTTGCGTGTCTCATAGCTTTAGCAACTGTCTGTGGGTCTGACTTTTTACCGGTTCTTTCACCCAGGTGAAATGTCCTGTCGAGGTATGCCGTTTGTTTTGCAGTGAACCTGACCCGCTTCCGTGGGCCACGTAAGGCCCATCCTTCCACAGGACATTCAGTTGTTCTTTTCCCTTCTGACGCTGTCTCCAAACGTGGCACTTCTGAGGGACCTTTCTCCAGCTTTGCTGCATACATTAGCTTCGCCTTGTCCAACAGTGTCTCTCTTTCAAGGCGGCGATTATGTCTGCCAACTGCTACGTGAGCATCTAACCCCCTGCAGGTTTGGTACACCTTTACACAGCCCTCTTCTGGGCACGGGAAGATGTTTACTTGTGTCTGGGCTGGAGTCTCATGACTCACCGTTTCTTCTTCCGAATCTGACTCTGTTTCAAGTTGGGGCTGAGACTTCTTTCGTCTTGACTTGACAGGCCGAAATGCACTTCCTGGATTGTAAGGTTCACTGATGATCAGCAGTGTAGATGGCTCAACTGCAGGTAACTTGGACCATGGGATTAGCTTACCTTCCCCTATATCGAATGCCCGCCAAACACGCAATCCTGCATCTGTGAACTCAAAGTTATTCAACTTGGTGATACCTTCAAACTTCGTGGATGTAACAGTGGCATCTACATTCACTTCACAGCGGTAGACTTTCACCCCAGGCACCCCACCATGTGACTCAACAGCAGCCTTGAACTCATCCGCCGTCTCCACGTTATGTCCCTCATTAATCCAGGCTTTTATGTGAGATTTAATCGTGGCAGCCTGCCTGTCACATGAACCTTTGCCGCCTTGTGGTTCACAGAAGTCAATTCGTTTCACCGTAACACCCGTTGTTTCGCTGATGGATTTTGACGCTTGCAATGTCAGCACATTGTGATAACATCCGGCGTTATCACTTCTGACATACAGTGATGTAAGAGATGGGTAGTCTTTCTTCAGCTCTTCCACAGTGTGCTTCATTACAGATACCACGGTGTTACTGTCCTGCGTACATGTTTGGAAGAGATGAACGAATGTCTGTGCTTCAATTACCGCATTGACACACCGGTATGCCACTGTCAGATGCCATGAAATGCCACGCTTTCCAAACCAGTCAGTTTGGCTTTCACGGAACTTTCTGGGCAAAAATTTCATCGCCCAGTCTTGCACAAGAAGTACGCTAGATTCGTCCAGGCTGTCCAACAGAGAATACCACACTGCATCCTGGTTGATGCTTCTAAGTTGATGACTCTGCCAAGCCAAGATATCCTGCCTTGCCTGATCGATGATAAATCTAACTTCGTCCTGTTCCTCCGGTGATGTGAAGTTGAAGGTTGTGAATGACTCTTCAAGACAGTCGAAAATCTGATGTAGGTTACCGCATGCTTCACAGGTGTCAGTATGCTCATGTGAACAGGTAGCTCGAAAGTGGCCATCCTTGTCGCTGAGTGCATACTTCCGGCAATGCTCGGCAACCCTTGTCTCCTGAGACACATGTACCTGTAGAAATGTTAAGCACATTTTTATCCATTAGTGAATAAAGGGAAAAATTATACCAAACAATTTGCACCAGAACATAATGTACAATATGCTGTTTGTTGACAGCTAATATTAAAGCATTCTAAACCAACATGTGTCAAACGTTGACTATATTTGTTTTCCATTTTAACTTACAGGGTATGACGTACCTTATAGTCTCCTTTAAGGTATCTCTTCGCGGATCTTAGGATGGTCGCCTGAGTCTTTGCCCATTCTTGCCCGTGCTGTTCTGCCATCTTTTCTAGAACACCTTCTATGTCCTCAAATGCCCTGCCACCTAGATGAAAACATGTCATTGAATGAAATTAAATTAAAGAATTTTTGGAACTGTTCTATATGATAAATGTATGTGGCGGGTGACTTCTGATTCAACTAGATAATACTTGTCAATGTTTCAAATAACATTTGAAGCAAACTCTACCCAAGTTTTTCAGAATGATTGAAATTGACTGAAATTTAGAATGGTTCGAAAATGCTTTTGAATATGCAAATAAAGGTCAATATTAATTTGATGATGACAAAATATTCCAGTCCCTTGCAAACTACTTTTAAATTAGAGAATCATGCCACTAAGCCATATAGTACAGCTAATGTACTGTGTGTCAATATCTTGCATAGATTGAAACAATAACATATTGTTGTTACCTTCAGCTGTAAAGTAGTCAAGGCCCTGCAGCGACGTCCTTACAGAAGCGCTACAGGCGGACAACACGCGCAACAGAGTTCTTTTCCCCATTGGCACAACGTGTGTCTCTGCGCAATACTGTTGATACTGGGAAACAATCCTCTCTGGGATCATGGCACGGATGGTGTTTGGAACTTTGAGCGTCTCTCCCGATGATAGCTTCAGGGTTTTCTCGCCAAATGGAAGATCCTGCACAACATGTGCACTTGTAATGAAGGAGATGAAATGATCAAGCTTCCCAGGATCAACTCTCATTCTTACATCCGGGGACGGTGGCAAGGGGGCTCCTCTCCCGTGCTGATACATGTGCTTTTTTGCAGCAGTTACCTGATATCTTGTTAATCCTGGCATAAGTTTCTCCAGTTCGCTGAAGCTATACTTATCAGCCATGATTGACAAGATTTGCCTTCGCGTAAACGACTGATTGGCACAGTTATAGCACTCTACAAGAGCGGTCAGAATCTCCATTTCTATCACGTTGGCCCCCACCCCAAGGGCCACATCTGCAAGCCTTGAGTCTCTCAGACTTTTCCACAGACTGTAGGAATCGTCTGGGGCGAGTACCTGGAGGACGGAGCTGACTGCATCACTGGCCTGTTGGAGATGAAACCGCTGGGTTCTTTGGCTAGCCTCCGCCCATGGCACAGAAAGAACTTTTACTTTTTCAACTTTGCTCCCACTTGCATACAGCAGTTGAC
Source organism: Branchiostoma floridae (assembly GCF_000003815.2). Taxonomy (NCBI): domain Eukaryota; kingdom Metazoa; phylum Chordata; class Leptocardii; order Amphioxiformes; family Branchiostomatidae; genus Branchiostoma; species Branchiostoma floridae. Next base: position 18,967,390 of record NC_049985.1, on the reverse strand, counting down.
CCAATAGTGCCTTTGGCTCAGGTGCAGTCGAACCGGCGTCACCACTAGATGTATGTGACTCGACTGTGTACAAGCTTCTCTCTGCTCCTCCTGCGGATGTGGATGATGAAAGGCTGCCATGTGTTTCTTCCTGGAAATCGGATTGTGCGATCAATTATTGCGATCAATTATCGAAATGAATTCTTCTAAAAGTTGTTCAACTCTGAATGTTTTGGTGTTGTACTAGTACTTGTAGTGTATATAACTGCACATCCATTTGAAATTGCATGTTCCGTAATGCCCTTCCCCAGGTTTAACTATGACAGATTTCCCTTATTATTCATGTACATGATGTAATTTCCCAACTCAAAAATTATTTTCAAATGATTTTGACAGATTCACATTTGTATATTTACATCTATTAATAACCACATACCAAACATCAAAATAATCTATCTTGGCCCTCTCGGCTTATTGACACAGACACAATTTCAGTAGACTGTGACAAACACACAAAATTATATCCTTCTTGGCGGAAGTAATAAATAAACATACCAGTGTCATTTGCTGGAGCGACTCCTCAAGACCGCTGGTGCCGGGAACTTGTCCTTGTTCTCCTGCTTCGCTTTCCTGTGGTACTGTTTCCTGAGAATTGAATTATGCAATCAATTATCAACTATTGCCAAACGTGAAGTTTGTTAGAAGAAATTTTTCTCTAAATGTTTGGCAAGTTTGTAAGTAGTTGGCTTTTTATAAAAATTGCATGACCCATTGTACTTGAGAACAAGTCATACCAGTGTCAGTTGCTCAAGCCGCGACTCGTCAAGACCGCTGGTGCTGGGCACTGGTTCATGTTCACCGATTTCACTCTGCTGGGGAATAGCTTCTCCTTTCAGATCTTCTTCCCCCCCGATGGCTGTACGGCAGTTACGGCATATAACTACAGAAACAACAGCATGACAACATGAATATTTTTGTACATGCAATGCTCATTAGCAATCTGACTGACAGCAAAGAGAAATCAATTCCTTCTACCTTCATAAACGAGTCTCACCTGAACCAACTGGAACCAACTCCCCGGCAAGCTCGTATACCTTCTTTGACTGGAAGAACCCAATCCCCCTGTCGCCTTTGGGTCGTGCTCCCCAGCGACGGTGGTTAGACAGTTGTACTGGCATTTTGCATTTTTGAGTTCCACACCTCCAACTGAGACCAAATGCGCCTCTGTGCTTAGGGCATATCGTCATGTCGCTGACATAATCGGGATGGGCAAACAGTCCTACTCGAGCTAAAATCAGATCATGCTCAGTCTGTACTGTATTGGGAATTTGGAATAGACTCAGATGGTTTGAAATGTCTTTACTGCAGTTATTCAGGGGTATGATCTTTTCGCCCTCTGCTGGAGCGTTTGGGTTAGCTCCACATGACCCACTTGCGAACTCTGCAAACGAACACGACATGATGCACAGGGCCTGTAAGTTAAAAGAAATAATTGGATGAAACGATATTACTATTTCTGTTTACCCTGCTTACGAAAGACCTTCAAATCAAATAAATAATAAACATTTAGACCAAAGTGGCTCACAGATACTGCGACAAAAGGGCAATATTTTTTTTTCAAAATAATAATATGCATTAAAATGAGAGAAATATAACCCTATCATATGTACAAATTTTCTACCATAATATACAACTTACCAGTACTTGCAGCGCTCCTGAAGAAAGTGTTGTGTTGCTGTGGATGGTACGACTGGCCATAGATGTCACTGATCAATATCCACTACATCATTCCAATCCCCGTTCTTTCCAACGTGTTAATCCAACCACAGTATGACAGCGAGAAAAAGATGGTAAAAACGGATTCAAATTTTCTCTAACCAGGACGGCGACAAACCTTCCACTAGCCGTGCTGTAAACCTAACGTTTCACCCAAAGCCAGACAGTGTCTGGACAAAAAAAGATAAGGCAGCAAGAACACTAGATGAAAGAGATAAGGACTTCTCGAGTTTCTTGCCCTCGCCACCAAGCTAAGGGGAGATTCACTATATTCGAGGAACTGGGTGATATGTTATATGTTGCCCCCAAGAAAGGAAGCTAAATAAAGCTGAAATTCATATTGTAGCAATGGACCACCATAGCACCTTTCCAACATGGTGCGGGACATTAATATGTCTACATACATCTCATACCTTAGTAGTTGGCACAGAAAGCATTGAGACAAGTGGATATGTGCAACATGTGACCTACTTTTAAAGTCAGCCACACAGCTACAATAACACAAACATTAATACCACACTCAACATTTGTTTTATAAACAATCCAAAGGCAAACATCTGGAAAAACTGCAAGCAGTGAGTTATTCCTGTGTAACCATACCAAATTTCTGATTTGTTGACAAGTGCAAAATACGACCTACTTTCAGGGACAAGTACACTGCTATAATACAAGAACCTGACCTCTGCAAGCATGCATTTAATAGACAATATATTGGTTTATGTTTCATGTAAAATTAGATTACAGAATAATTGTACTTTGGAACTTATGGTAGTTGGAAGATAGCACAAAATGACATATTATCAAAATCATGAAAATTGACCTACTTTAAAAGACGATTGCGTAGCAACAAAACAAGGACCAGAACTGTAAATGCATGTGTTTGATACACAATATACTGGTGTATATCATGTGTAACTGTCAAGTACAGAACAAGTTTGGTTTGAAACTTATGATTGTGCAAAGATAGCACAAAACGACATGTCATCAAAATCATGAAAACTGGCCCACTTTAAAGGACAATTACGCAGCAACAAAACAAGAACCCAAACTTCGCAGGTATACGTCTGATAGCTCTTTAGTGGGTTATTCATCGATGCAAATTGCAAGCAAAAATATTTTATACTTATGGAGTTTCAGTGCTTCAAAGTTGGGCCAAATTTCAAATTTTTTACAACCTGAAAACAGCGTATTGTATTCGGGTTGCCCAAGACCTTAGATTTTGCAGAACATTGACTTTACTGCTATTTCATACAAGTTTAGGCATTGCTCTAACCATCATATTCTGCATTTATCTTTAAGTTTAAGTATTGACCAGTGATAGTGCCCTAAAGTTGGCCAATTTTCATGTTTTTTAGAAGCCAAAATCTGGAAAAATGGCCCTAAAACTTCTTTGGCCTGTTGCCATAGCAACAAGAGGTTCTGAGCAGAAAGAAAGCTATTTTGAGGGGTTGTGTACCAAGTACTATCACTGTGCAAAATATGAGCCAAATCTATTTTTTGACCGGTGCCACCATTGTTTGATCCTTACAGACATTTGCTCTTAAGGAATTGTCACTTTGTCATAGAAGTAGACGCTGTGCCATGTGATTTTGCTTATGTTATTACTTTCATTACCATTTTTTAGATAAAGGCACACAATGTCCTTTTGATGACAGATATCTTACCAAGTACACTTGGTGATAAGTGATCAACATTCAGATTGTGAGTTTTCTTAAATGTTTTGAAGGCATTAAGTCTTAAGAAACTGTGATTCTGTCAAAGAAGTAGACGCTGTGCCACTAGCTATTGCCAATGATGTTGATACGACTACCTCATTTTGAGACCGATACGTCTATCATAGAAAACAGGCTGTTATTCCACCACAGCAGTCTAATACATGTGACACCATCTACGCTGAGATGTGTTGTATCAAGATCATTGAGTTTATATTCGCAAGTATATTTTTGCTATTTACCATAGGGAACGGAAAGTGAAGGTTAGACCCCAGTCTATACAGTTGAAAGTCTAACACAAAAGTGAAAACTGTTACATCTAAATGGCAAAGGGAATGCATATACTCTGGTCTCAGGGTTAACACTTGTATGGAGCACCACTTGAAATTTGTATTAATACAGTTCATATTGAAGAAAACTGTATTGCTTTCCTTAGTCACAAGTATGACTTTCATCTGTACACCAATGACGTCAGCGGATTTGTAAGATCATGTTATAATGAGATGGTTGATTAGAATGTTAAAGAAATTTTGACATGTTAAGAACGTGAGATATAAAAATGTATGCTGATGATAAAGCAAAGGACTTATCATTCATTGTTACATTATCCGTGATAGGGTTGATGAAATAATGGCCTGATTTGGAAAAACACACTGTGGAAATGGTTACGATCATGTTAAGGAAATCAACTCAAATTAGCACATTGCTGTTGAATTTCATTTAATCTATTCCCGTCTCGAAGGAAATCAAAACTATTATTACAATTTTTTCTACACTAAAGCAGTTACGAACACTGCTATATCTGTTGTCTGTCATTCGTTGAGACTGGCGATTTTTAGGAAGCTAGATACTTTGTTGTTGTTTTTTGCTTATTCTAATAAAGCTGTTGCAGTTTAATTCGAGTTTGTGCTTTTTCATTGTTTGTCAGTAAAACGGAATGTTTGTATGTGTTAGCATGAGGCAGGAATTATAGATATAAATCCCGGCCCATAGTGTTACAAATTGTTTTTGGCTTACCATACTAGTGTAATGATATATTTGTTTGTATGATAGCTTTCTACAAACTATCTGCAGACTTTCATTTATCTAAATCAAAAACATTGCGAATTTTTAAAAGTATGACAAAGAAGAGAGAGTGTCGTCCAGCATATGTGAAATGATGTGTGTTTGTGTGTTTTCATGTGTATGTGTGTGTGTGTGTGTTAAAGTAGATGAGGTATTTTTTTTGATATGCAAATGAAATGATATACAAAATAGAATACATTTGAACAGTATACAAATGAAATTCATAAGGACACATAATTTTGTGATTGTACAGGCACAAGTGTGATAAGTTGTCTAAGTTAAACTTTGACAAGTGACGTTATAAATTAGTATTACATTTATGTTGTGTGAGCCTGGGGTCTATACTAGGAGCTTATCAGAGACACACCCGGGCTAAGGAGGTACGCTTGCAGGGAGATTTTATTAAAATTAGATGTTAATTATAATGTAGTGGGTGGAGTTAGAGGTTAGTTGGGTGGGGACAGTACAATGTATATGGGTAATGGAGATACTAATACTGACATTACAACAATATGCAGTGCTGTGATGCAGGTATCGGCAATTGGGATTAAAAGTGCAGCCACTGAAGATACCATTATGTTATATTAATACTGTATGTTCACTAATGTTCACAGTACAGTTTTTAGTACATTATAAATGCACAGCATGAATAGCAACTAACATAAGCACAACACAATTCGATGGTGAATACAATATCCAATAGTAAGTCTTGATAAGGCATCTTACAAAATGACAATAAATTCTAGCCCTTCACTTATGTTTTTTCAAAACCTCCTCTAACTTCCCCTCGTCGAAACTGATAAATTCGTCGACCTAAAAAGGACCCAATACACATTACCTAGGAAAGTTCCTGATTGAATGCCAAAAATAAATCTCTTTCTTACACTCCATTTCCACTGGAGGGCGAGAAGTCACTGTGACAACTGAACGATCTTTTTTTACCGCTTTGTGTGTTTTTTCTCATCATGCTTTTCTTAGTACAAACTGCTGTCTGGGGCTGTAACTAGCCCCTACCAAAAAGGGTGACCGGCCATATGTTGGGCGGGCTGCTATAAGCGAGATTTAATCAGGCTAATGCTTTTGCTTTTTGGATCATATTCCAATTATGAAATCAAGATTCACACAAATCCATGGTCCTATTTTGGTCGGTGTACAGCGATCGCCATATAGTGGAAAGTTGGCCCTAGCATGTTGAGTTATAGCCCATCTCTACATTACAAAATGCCCATAAACTCTACTATTGTTACTTTCTTGGCTTGGGAATTTTATTACCATTTATTTAGATTCAGGCACACAATAAACTTTTGATGGCATATTCCATGCCACGTTTAGTTGGCAAAGATGGCAGAGATGGGAAAAGATCAGGTTTTGAGTTTTTTATGAAATTATGAAAGACAACCATTAAGGAATGGTGACTTTGTCTTAGAAGTAGACGCTGTGCCATTTTACTTTGCACATTTTATTTCTTTTTATTACCATTTATTTAGATAGAGGCACTCAATGTCCTTTTGATGACAGATATCTTACCGAGTTTACTTGGTGCTAAGTGTTGTACAATCACATTGTGAGCTTTTCTTCATGTTTTGAAGGCATTAAGTCTTAAGAAATTGTGATTCTGTGTCATAGAAGTAGACGCTGTGTCACTAGGTATTGCTTTTCATTGCCAATGATTTTGAGAAAAGCACTTCATTTTGGACCGACGGCACGTCTATCTTAGAAAACATGTTGTTAGTCCACCACACCAGTCAAATACATGTGACACCATCTACGCATAGAGGTTCTTTATCTTGATCATTGAGTACCATTTTTGGAAGTATATATCATATTAACCATAGGAAACGGAAAACGAAAGTTAGACCCCAGTCTATACAGTTGAAAGTCTAACACAAAAGTAAAAACTATTCCATCTAAATGGCAAAGGGAAAGCATATATTCGGACTCAGGGGTTAACTCTTGGAGGGCCAGTTGGAACTCGTGTGAATACAGTTCATATTGAAGAAAACTGTATTGCTTTCCTTAGTCACATGTATGACTTTATTCTGTACATCAATGACGTCAGCAGAGCTGTACGATCATGTTATGTCGGTTGATGGTGTTGATGAAGAAATGGTAACATGAAAAGCGTTTGAGATACAGAAACACATGCTAACGCAAAGCAGAGTACGTATTAGTCATTGTCTCATCAACTGTTATTGTGTTAGTAGCCACCTGATTTGGACATTCGAAAACACACTGTGATAATGGTAACGGTCTTATTAAGGAAAACGGTGCATTGCTGTTGAATTACGTTAAACTATTCCCATCTACAGAAGAGAAACAATAAAAAACTATTATTACTTCCATGTATTTTAACACTCAAGCAGTTACCAACACTGCTATATCTGCTGTTTGTCATTGAGACTGGCGATTTTAAGGATTCTAAATATTTTGTTGTTGTTATTTTGCTTACTTTAATAAAGTTTTAATGGTTGCAGCTTAATTCGAGTCTGAGCATTTTGTCAATGTAACGGAATGCTTGTATGTGTTAGCATGACACAGGAATTTTAGATATACATCCAGACCCCTAGCATTACAAATTGTTCCTGGTTTAGCATACTAGTATAATGATGCATGTGTTTGCATGATAGCTTTTGAAAATGTCCCTCACCATTACCTTAAACATTTCGAAATATTTAAAATATGACAAATAAGAGAGACAGTCGTTTTGTGCATGTGAAATGATTTGTGTGTGTGTGCTATTCTTTGTACGTCGATCGGTGTGTATCTAAGTGTCTGTGTGTTGCTATCTCTCTCTCTCTCTCTCTCTCTCTCTCTCTCTCTCTCTTTCTCTCTGTGTGTGTGTGTTTGTGTGCCGCAATACAATTGACCATCCAACTAGTGTTCAATTATATATATTTTTGTAAATCTGCTGAAAAAAAATGGATTGTTTTATTGAAAAAATTCAATTTAACTGGAAGGCCGACATTTGCTTGGGTGCAAATACAGCATATTTCAGCCATACCCATTCCCACGCAACATTGGACTGTTCCAAGTCACCCCTGCGCAATAATGGAACATTTTGACTGTAAGTTATCCCCCAAAGAGAACTAATATTGTTAATTGATTCCAGGTCAAAACAGAGCTTGCTCAATATGCCCCAGGCCCATATGGAAGAAGATAATCTTCCACAGGAGCCCCTATGCATAATTATTTGTTTTTTAGAATCGCGGCAGCTCCTATCTTTCCTGCGCTGTGATTGGCGATGCCTATATTAGGCGAAGACCCAATCCCATATAAAGGCAGGATAGACTATTCACATGCAGTTTGACGGACTCCTCCCCACAGCCGGTTCGTCGACGCCATGGCTACGGAAACACAGAAGATCCACAGAAAGACCGCCAGCAGGTTTTCGGGGTGTAGAAGAGAGACCGAGTATTTACCTCGTTTGCGTTTACAGGGAGTATAGAATTCGAAGATTGCCCTTTTAGTGTCATAAAGATTTCGTATTTTATTTTGCTTTGTGAAACTGCGAGAAGTTGTTGCTGCGTAGGGACGAATGTGAGTTGTCTGCGTTTTGCACGTGTATCGCTCTTTGTCATGCTGAGGTCCTTTCTTCTCGCAGACACTGGCGTGCCGGGCATTGTGTATGGGTTATGGAAGAAAGCATGCCTCACTGCGAGAATAGACGCTTATTTTGGGTGTTTGGTTAGACATCACAGGTATATGCAGTACTGTCTGAAAGGACGTCGACGGAGAAGGCAAGTCACACCGCCGGCACGGCCGACCCCAGCATGACTGACGCAGCAGCCTTGTGAATGAGCCGGACGTTCCATAGCAGAGCTCCAGTAACACTGTTTTTGACAGTGAGACTCACCAGGACAAGTCTGCGATATCTACGACCTTCTGGGAACGGGTAGGGAAACTTGCCGACAACAGAGAAGATAGAGTAGTTTCCTACGGGCGTAGGATTTACAAGCCAAGCAGGTACGCAAGGTTTTGAGCTCGCCGCCATTTTTGCCGTCTTGTGGAATTTTCCATTCTGATTTGTCTTCCTACGTTGGCTGTTTTTCTAGTGGATCCCTCGGCTGTTTTTCTTTCTTGTTCCTTCATGATTTTATTTTCCCTGTTTTCTCCTTTTGTATGACTATGGTGTGTTTTGTTGGTCAGCAACTATTCTGTCGTTCATTTCGTTTAGCGACTCGTAATTTGCATATGTTTGCGCATCGCACATGTTTCGCGTGCGCAGGTGTGAGTGATTCTATTTGGTAAAATAGGCTTGGTATAATTAATTTTGTGTTGTCTCATTTGAGTTAGGTATGTTGATACAGCTGAGCCACCGCTAGGGCTGCCGTTTACCCCGTCTTTTCGCCATAGGAGCCTTTGTGAAGCGGTACAACGTTGTTCCAGTTTCCGCACGCTCGGAGCAGAGCCCGACCTTTTTTATCAAGAAAGAGTCGGAGGCTTCAACTTATCACTGGTAGCTCTATGGGTGAGTTACGTTCTGTGAAAGGCTTTAGACAGTATTTGGTATAGTTTTTTGTCTGCCTATCACGTTTGTTGTTGTTGTTGTGGAAGGAGTCGAACGTATTGCCTTATTTTACGTATTTTCCTTTGTTTTTTTTTCTGTATATTTGCTTTGTTTAATTTTGAAGTTAGGTTCGGCGATTCTGGGCATTGCATTTTGTGGACCAGCCAGCATTCAGCAACCCGAAAAGCTGAGGGACCAGGCCTCAAGACGCTCGGACAGCTGTCAACCACTGCGGCAGTTTTCCTAAGGTGTGTCCTATATCTCAGCTAGAGGTTGTTATCTTGTTGCTCGTCAGGTCGGCAGACAACCTCGAGTTTGTAGCGAGATTTCAGGTGATTAGATTTTTGTTTATGAGCCGATTTGCTTTTTGTTTGTTTTCTCGCTTGACAGGTTCTTGGACAACCCTAGGTAGAAAAAAAAAAGTGTTTGCAGTTTTTTGTCTGGTTGGTGTCATGCAATAGTTTGTTGGACAATTGAACTGTTGGACAGTTTTTGTTTGCTGTTGTCGTACGACATGCTGTAAACAACCCCAGAGAGATAACAAGACTGCTGGAAAGTTTTGTTGTTGTTGTCATGCGACAGGTTGTTGGACAACCCCAGGTAAGTAACAAGACTGTTGGACAGTTTTGTTTGTAGTTGTCATGCGACAGGTTGTTGGACAACCCCAGGTAAGTAACAAGACTGTTGGACAGTTTTGTTTGTAGTTGTCATGCGACAGGTTGTTGGACAACCCCAGGTAAGTGTACAAGACTATTGGATAGTTTTGTTTGTGGATGGACGACGGGTTGTGGGATAGCACCAGGTAGGTAACAGGACTGTTGGACAGTTTTGTTTGTTGATGTACGACAGGTTGTGGGACAACACCAGGCAAGTAACAAGACTGTTGGACAGTTTGATTTGTTGATGTACGACAGGCTGTGGGACGGCACCAGGCAAGTAACAGGACTGTTGGACAGTTTGGTTTGTTGATGTATACGATAGGTTGTGGGACAGCACCAGGCAAGTAACAGGACTGTTGGACAGTTTTGTTTGTTGATGTACGACAGGCTGTGGGACAGCACCAGGCAAGTAACAGGACTGTCGGACAGTTTGTTTGTTGATGTACGACAGGTTGTGGGACAACACCAGGCAAGTAACAGGACTGTTGGGCAGTTTGGTTCGTTGATGTACGACAAGCTGTGGGACAGCACTAGGCAAGTAACAGGACTGTTGCACAGTTTGGTTCGTTGATGTACGATAGGCTGTGGGACAGCACCAGGCAAGTAACAGGACTGTTGGACAGTTTGGTTCGTTGATGTACGATAGGCTGTGGGACAGCACTAGGCAGGTAACAAGGCTGTTGAACAGTTTGGTTTGTTGATGTACGGCGGGTTGTGGGACAGCACCAACCAGGTAACAGACTGTTGGACAGTTTGGTTGGTTGATGTACGACAGGATGTGGACAGCACCAGGCAA
>NC_049985.1:18937174-18953842 GCF_000003815.2 Branchiostoma floridae | reverse complement strand
CAGCTCCTAGTGATGTGGTACATTTATTATTGCAGTGAACGTTTCTTTTATTCAAGTATGGCATGAGTTTAATAATTATCAAGCAGGTGCAAGTACTGTGTACTCTCCAAGCTGAGGTTAGGCTCCGGCTGTTTTTTTAACGTTTTTCTTAGTCGTTTTTATCGGGCTGTCTATTTTTTTTTTCATCTTACTGTGTCATGACCTACTGGCTGGCGTACTTCAAGAAAAATGACAAAATAGAAAGCCTGATAAAAACGACTAAAAAAAAGTTAAAAAACAGCCGGAGCCTACCCTCTGCTTGGAGAGTAGGTACTGTGTAGTAGGAGTGGGTTTTTTTTTTCAAGCTGAAAACTTAAATCTTCTTCTTGTTTTGTATAAGCCATTACATAAACGGATACGTCTCGAATTTAAAAAAAAAGAATTTACCGGTCTTTCGCTATATTTCTTCTTCATTTCTTTTCTGAAAATTCCAGGACCAACAACTCAACTTGATGTGGCTTTATCTATATATTTCATTTCCTTCTTTGTTAAGCATACCCTTCTGCATACCACTGTTTAATTGTTTTACTTTGTATTCAACAGCCAACGGGCGTAATCTTGTTGTGCTAGTGTAATAATGCCCTGCTCGTAGCGTGCGAGACCCGGAGGATAGGAGTTTCTACCTAGTTCGAGGGTTTCTTTTCGGGGGCCAGTGGTGATACCCTGGTACTGGGAGTGTTTTATTGGGCAAAATCTCTGGCAGTTTAAAGTTACTTACAATTTGAATGTACAAGGTTTACGTAATAAAAAAACAACAACAACACTTGAAGTACCTACATTTGCTAGGGAAAAAATACATCACTTTTCTTTCCAGAACAGTGAGATAAATGTTGCCACTATAGAAAAAATGATGATCTATGGACAAAGAGCAATAAGGTACACATACTTTTAGTACCCACTGATCTTTATTCATATAAAAATTGCACATGTAAGCCAATTGTTCAGATTTACAGTTAAAATAATTATTACGAAATATTGATGAGAAAATAATCAATTTCGCCACTGTCAAACCTACGTATCAAAACTAAACGCAAAATGGCCAATTTTCCCGCGTTTTCCGCCAAGTAACATTTTCTCAAATGTCTAAACTAACCCTACCAAAGTTAACTCTGCCGAAAATGATTGATATCGCCATGCGGAATGTTGATTAATTCAACGACAAAGACTTGTATTCTAACGTTCAATGCATGCGTACCGTCCTCTACCTCTCAAATGACCCTGTCTGAACTTCAAATCCTCGCAAACTACAATTTTAAACCGGGCAAAGGGTGACACACATGTATGGCCACTGTAAGGCTGGAGTTCACGGCAGGAGGTCGAAAGAAAACCAATTTCCCTCAGAAACGTGCTGAAATTAAGCATTTTGAAGTAATTTATGCTAGGATCATTTTACCAACTATCTAATGCCTATTTAGACCAAATTTGTTCATTGTATTGACCATTCCATTGTAAGACCAGGGTACAGGGGGCCCAAATATACCGTTTTGGTCAAAACATTACCTTTAAACATCAATAAAATCATTTTAGAGGCAGATATGAAAAAACTGAGAAAAAAAAAACATCAAGGTATTTGCCCATTCTACCCCTGTGCCAAATTTCCGGTCATTCGGTTCAGGAACGGCGGAGATGAATCACTTTGAAGATTTGACAGGAGAAAGAAAGAAGAAGAAACATTACGAATACAATATATTTCACCATACTATGTATGGCTGAAATATAACAATGTAGAACTAAACGCATCAGGACTCTGGGATTTTCAACAAGATAATGTCATTGTTCAACCACAAGTATTCAATAAACTTAGAGAAGTATAGATTATTACTACACATTATCATATAGCCAGGCGCCGCGGACCAATAAGAAGTCCCCGTTCCACGTTGGTTATGATGCCGTAACACAAAGATTCAGGCCAGGCAGGTGGGTATCGCTCCTCTGATTGGTCAGAATGAATCGACACCGGCACCGGTGTCGATTTGCATCGACACCGGCGCCACTAAAGATACTACTTTTCATACTAAATTTCTTCTGTACTGTATTGTGATGTTCACAGCACAGTTATCTTTTGTTAAATACACAGCTAACAATAATGTACACGCCGATCGAGAGCAACACCTAGCATTCCTTGATAGTACTGCAATTGCCTCTCATCAAAAAGCTTCGTTCACATGGATCAAAAGCGTAGCCTAGCAAATGTATCTAGAGCTGCAATTATCCAATATCATGAATGCCCCCGGGCCAAGTCGGGTCATGGAATTACGTGTCTGGCAATACCGCCATTAATGACACCGTGGAAATTATGCTTCCTGAAGTGCGCCTGATAGTTTTCGACAAGCACAAAACTATCGTTCGTACACTGTTAAGCAGTTAATACGTTATAACTCCCGTCCTAAACTTAGCACCTAGTTAGAAAACGCTCACAATGTGTTAAAGTGATTAGATTTAATAGGCTTGTGCCATTCTGATCGTAAGCAGAGGTAAGAGGTAAGAGGAGCGTCCGTGGAATTTTTCCAACTACTACTATATCTCTGCTTGGAGAGTAACATTAGAATTATCAAGACTGCAAACGGTTGTTTTCTACCCGTTTTATGATGCCTGTCGTGGGGGACGGCAATTTTGATTTTTTTAGGGGGGGGGGTGGTCACGTTAAAATTTTTTGAGATGGGGGGGGCATGAAAAGTATGATCGGACTTCCAACGCACCAGCCCCCCCCCCCCATAAATATCATACGGTCCTTAAGGCTCGTATGGATTTGGAAAACTCATATTAATTACGTCAAATCAGTGTGTTTCTTAAAAGGACATCATATAAAGTCCAATTCGTACATATTAATAAAACTTTATGAAAGCCGTTAAATTCGTATATAAATAGGCACCACTTGTTGTAAATATCTCCTCATAACAAGTCTAAATATTTAATTTATGAAACCATATGTACGTATTCATAATGGGCCATATAGTGTACAGAGCTCCACGGAGAAACTTGTCACAGGCTGTAGTAAACCCATATCAGCACTTTGGGACGATTAGCACGGAGGTGCAAACTTTCCGGGCATTCATTACAATGGCAAGCAAACATATAATCTATTCACCAAGCAGAGGTTGGAGATATAGTAGTAGTCGGGAAATTTACCAGCGCTAGGAGCGCGTCGGTAGATTTCCTGACTACTAGTATATTCCCGCGACACAGCCTCTGCTTAGAGAGTAGGGTCCCTGAAGGGAGCGAGCCGGTAAAAATTCAGCATCTGCTTATAGAACAATTATTTACTTGTGTTATTTAATGGTACATGTGCTAGTATTGTTTTTTTTCCGATTGAAGGTCTTAAAATCAGCAAAAGCTTTCTGACAAGACATAGTTCGTCTTGAATGCATTCTGGTTGGTCCAGCACATTTAGGATTTTGAACATTTAAATAGATCTTTCATGGAACTTTTCATAAATAATCTCGCAAGATAGAACACAGAGCGGTGTTATCAATGTTACATGCGCGTTCTAGAGTGCTGTTTCTGTGTCCGTCCATTTAGCGGTCTAGTCAAGACTTACCATATGACTGAGGACAAAGTTGTAGGTTTGATACGTATCGGGTGGGTAGACAAAACTTGCTACTAGTAATCAACGGACGCTGACAAAACCAAGCGCTCTGTTGTGATTTTTTTGGCAATGAATGCCCTCAGATTACAGTGTAATAAAACTTGAATGGTTGACCGACCAACTCAAGCTAGGGAGTGCGGCTTCCGGAAGCAAACAAAAACCTGAGTAACTTATTTGATACCTTTCCTTTCCTTCAAAGAACAACGGAAGCAACTATTGACTAAATCTTTGTGTTGGCCCTGTTATTATGGTGACATTAAACCATTAAAATTCTCAGCTGATGACAAGTTCTTTTCCACACCTTGGCTTTATAGTGTTGATTGACCGACGTGCAAATACTTACCTTTTTGTAAGGATGTTCATAACATTTTGCCTACCTTTATACCCTCCCCACCATCAAGCTGAGAGTGTTTACACAAAAAATCAATGCCAAAAGGGTCACAAAAGGGTCACGGTTAAAGCTCCGTAGCTTGATAGTGCACTACAAAAAAGGCACGAAAAGGTTTCGAGGGTTCAATTTAAGTTTACATGTAAGCACAAACTTGAAAAAAATGCGATGGTAATAGCATTGATTTTTGATCATCGGGTAGATGTAACTAGCCTGGGTATAACGCCGACCGCTTTGTCTGTGTGGACTGTGGAGATAAATTGATTCGGGGCTTGTCATTCTACAAAGTTACGCCATATAGGGCCGGTTGAACGACAGTTCTCAACCATGTACCAAGCGTAACGATTCCACTTACAGTGGGTGTGGCACGTAATTACCTCCATGAAATGTCATGGAGGTTATTTACCTCCATGAAATGTAATGGAATGGAGGTTATATTTTACCCTGCGTTTGTCTGTGTGTGTGTAAACAAGATAACTCAAGAACGGCTTGGTGGATTGGTTTCATACTTGGTGTGTTGGTAGGGTGTGATGAAAGCTGGAAATGATTAGATTTTGGGCCCCCTAGCGGCTTCCCTTGGTACTGCAGCGCAACTTCCGGGTGTGTTTTCTCATCTTTTGAACAAGCTATGGTCACGAATTTTAGGTGTTAGATAGTTCTTGTAGTCAGGAATTAGGGACATAAGTTTGGGCCTCCTAGCGGCCAGTTTAGGGATAGCAGGGGCATTTTTGTCATAAACTTCTGAAGCATTACAACCCCCCAGCCTGGTTTGGTTGATTCCACCCCTAGCCTGCACAGCACAGTTGACGCAGCACTTCACCGGAACGTACTGAAATGTATAAATCATGTTAATGCATAAATCATGTTAATGTTAAGTCATTTGCATGAAATTAAGAAAAGCTCGAAATTTTCATGGAGGTATGAGGTCGCCGAACTCTAGTTTATCATGATATATAACGTCAATACTAGTGCCAATGGTTAACACAGTGAATTACTTAGTCTAAACCGTGGACCACCGGCTAGTTAGTTGACAACAAACTTTAACTCAGCCAGGAGCTCTGTTGTGACTTTTTTGGGACGATGAATGACCTCAGATTACATAGTAATAAAAACTAGGAAGGGTGATTGTTCGACTCAAAAGAATATCGCTTCTTGTGACGAACAAAAGTGTGAGTCATCTTCGTACTACCATGTACAAGTGCCGAGCAAGTTCTTCTTTTAAGATTGCCGAAGTGTTTTCTTTTATATCTCCTTTTCAATAACAACGGAAGCAAATATTGACTCCATTTTCCGTTGACGCTGTTATCATGGTGACATTGGAACGTAACAATCTCAGCTGGGGACACGTTCTTTTACACACCTTGGCTTTATCGTGTTGATTGACTGACGTGCAAACACTCACCTTTTTGTACATACGGTGGAAGAATGCTAATTGCATTTTGTTTACCGTTATTAACTCCCCACCTACCCAAGTGTATTTACACATAAACTCAATGCCAAAAGGGACACCTATCTATCGGAAAAGTAATGAAATGCATATTGGGGGCTTGTATTTGAGGAGGTGCCTCGAGCACGTTAATACCCGGTTGCACATCGCACACTGTGCCTGCAGACCACTGGGCAGTATAGATCTTTTTCACAATCATTTAAAAAACCACTAGGTTACGCGTGCGCGCAATGTTGGATGATAACCTGGCAGAATATAACATAGAACCTCGCTATTAAAGTACATGTGCGTACGAGTGTGCTGTTTATGTGTCCGCACTGTGGATCATTATGTGTGCCAAGGCTAGATAATAGTACAAAGTTGAAAAAAATAGGTTTTGATGAGTATGGTTAAGTTAACAAAAGTTAGTACCTATGTAACGTTAATACTAGTGCCGTTGATTGACACGGTGAGTTACTTTCTCCAAACCGTGGGCCGCCTGCTAGTTAGTTGACAACAAACAATAACTCAACCAGGAGCTCTGTTGTGACTTTTCGAGACGATGAATTACCTCAGATTACAGAGTAATAAAAACTAGGAAGGGTGATTGTTCAACTCAAAAGAATATCGCTTCTTGTGACGAACAAAAGTGTGAGTCATCTTCGTACTACCATGTCGCGCAAGTTCTTCTTTTTATGATTGCCGAAGTGTTTTCTTTTATATCTCATTTTCAATAACAATGGAAGCAAATATTGACTCCATTTTTCCGTAGACGCTGTTATCATAGTGACATTGGACCGTAAAAATCTCAGCTGGTGACAATTTTTTTAGAGAGAGAGAAAGAGAGAGAGAGAGAGAGAGAGAGAGAGAGAGAGAGAGAGAGAGAACAAGTACAAGATGGTAGTACGACGGCTAAATTGCCTCGTGACTGTTCTACTGCCCTGGGTGCCAAACTTGGCAAGCGTATTACAAGGTGGGGCAGATAAACCCTATGTACACAAGTACACACCTTTACACACCTTGGCTTTATCGTGTTGATTGACTGACGGGCAAACACTCACCTTTTGTACTTACGGTGGAAGAATGTAATGGCATTCTGTTTATCGTTACCCCCCCCCCCCCCACACACACACACACACCTACCCAAGTGAATTTACACATACATCAATGCCAAAAGGGACACCTATCTATCGGGAATGTAGTGAGATGCATATGGGGAGCTTGTATTTGAGGAGGTGCCTCGAGTACGTTAATTCCCCGGTTACACATAGCCCCACTATGTATGTCGACCACTAGCCAACAGAAGTTGGCAGTAGATCAGGAACCATTCCATGCTCCACGAAGCAGAATACTAGAAGTGGGTGTTTGTATCCTACACAATGTGCTGGTGTCTCCAAGGTGAGGATATGGTAGGTACTAGATTTATTGCTTGCGTGACTGAAAAGACAGTTTAGCATTTGCCCCAAATTAATTTTTGACAGTCTTTAGTGTTTTATGGCAGACTGTAGTTTTTGCTCAACGGATGTTTGCCTTCTTTTCCTGGGAAACGCGTTGGCGTTATTTACTTTACAATGATGTAACCTTTCCATAGATTTTCTCCGAAATTCTACCCACCCTACTTTAATTAACCAATCATAGAAGTGCGTTCCCTTCATCCACCTTGGTGTGGAGAAACCATTCTCCTTAAAAGGCGTCTGAACATTTGCATACGTCCTGCTATAAATGTGTTAGACTAGCTGGTCGACACCAGAGCGGTCAGGTCCGGGAGAAGAAATCGTTTAACGTACCCCTTCACCGCGCACAGAAAGCAGGCAAAAAAGTAAGTTCTGGCCGTTTTCTTTTTCTATTTTAGGTACTATTAAGATTATTAAAGTCTGGAATAATTCTCCAGCAAATTCGGCCCTATTGATCTGTATGGGCGTTATTCAATCAATCAATCGTTCGCATGCATCATTTGTTGATTTATTCAGTTTTCTTGTGCGCTATTCAGTTTCCTTAGTGGGAGTGAAACTTGAGAATAACAAAGATGCTGTATGAAGATGATTTCTTCCGGACTTTGAAGGCATGAAATTTCCTGTTTTGCGCGGTTCTTACCTCTAAAAAAATGAGAGAATGTGCATATCGTACAAACAGGCGATACCAACTTGTAATGTCCTCTTTTAATAAAAGGGGTGTAGGTGGTACAGAATCCTTTTTTTCATATACAACTCAATATTTAGTTAGATTCCGATATTTTTCGTGCAGAATTTCGTAGTTTTAATTACGGGAAGCAGACACGCTGTAGAATTTTACGTGCAGGCAAAACTTTGTGTGTCATCGGACAGTGAATTCTTCCCCCTGTACGTGCCAGTACTCTGAATCTTGGAAGTATCGTTCATACTAAAATTGTTCAGGAACCATTGCTATTTTTTCTTTTCTACAGAATATCACTTAATATAGGTGGTAGTGGTAACATTCAATGCAGCTAATAACAATCCCAGTACGTCTACATCATATTAAACGTTTATTTATATAAACCTAGTATTTGGGACCAGTGCAGGTTATGTGCAGGTAGACATCAAAAATACCTGCACAGCTCCAATTTTACCTGCACTAACCTGCACAGCTCCAATTTTACCTGCACTAACCTAAATATACCCATTACATGGACCAGTGCAGGTTAGGTGCAGGTAGACACCAGAAATACCTACACAGCTCCAATTTTACCTGCACTAACCTGTACCCAGTACATGGACCAGTGCAGGTTAGGTGCAGGTAGACACCAGAAATACCTGCACAGCCCCAATTTTACATGCACTAACCTGTATATACCCAGTACATGGACCAGTAGGTTAGGTGCAGGTAGACACCAGAAATACCTGCACAGCTCAAATTTTACCTGCACTACATAAACAGGTAGTATTTCGAGCCCCTATATCTGTCATTGTAAGCCTGCGATTTCAACAATGTTTTATTGGTACATCTATTTACAACAGAATCAAAAGAACCATAGTCAAATTTATACTCATTGATGGTGTCAATGGCGTGTAACATTGTTCAAGTACAATTTTAGGTTGACCGCAGATGGAGTTTTCGTGGTTATAGGTAGTGACAGAGCAGTTGGGCCAGCTTTACACTTACATATCAACTTCTGCTGCTGATGTGAAAGATCCATGTTGGGTTTTCAGGGTTTGTAGTAGGTATTTGTCTCTCTTCCAATCAACAGCAATGTTTGCAATCTCTTTCCCATTGAGTCCTTGCTTCTTAAGCTCCTCTTCATTTCTCTTCCAAGCTATCAGAATCTCTGGTATCCTGCCTCCTGTCCTGACTTCTCTACTGTACTGTCTAAACGATCCAGGTTCTCTTCTCTTTTTCAGTACCCTTGTAACTTCAGATTGGTAATTGTGGTTACCACTTGGACAATGGCACTACAGACTTCTTATTTCCTTGTCTGTTGGAACATCTCCTTCTGAGAGATAAACCCAAAGGCTGCATCCTTTACCTCCAGCAACAGTGATCGAAATACCCACCTGCACACTTGAAAATGCATTTTGGTTGGCGCAACGTAAGTCGTAATTTTAAATCCAGGTAGCGCAGTGGGCAACCTGAAATTTTTCAGTTGGAACACAACTTTCCCCCACCTACATGCATACATATTTATTTCTTGATAGGGTAAAACATAAGTTACATGTAACTACAGGGGTGCCTAACAGGTGTGAGTAAACGGTACAGAAAATTCAGGTTCATGCAGGTGTGGTTCAGGTCCAGAGGTCCGGACCTGAACCTAGACCTGATTCAGTATGTGCAAACTTGTGATACTCCATTTTGCTACAAAGAAATCTGTTTTGCAGAGTATTTGAGTACCACTGGCGTTTTAAAATCCTACAACGCTAACTGCCTCTGTGCGATTGAGTGTAAAAATTGGTAGAAATAAATACATATTGTCCTGTAGCCCGTTTCGTCCAATTTTTAGTTTGGATCAGTCCATTTTTTGCCATGGGGGTGATTAGGAATAGTCCATATTTGCATGGGAAATACATTTGGAGGTTCATATATTCACAATGATCTCTCCTGAAGTCAAATATTCTGCCAAGGATGCCAAAGTACAATTTCTAAGGCATTAAGCATGTTTGGTAGCATAGCGTTATACTAGTTTAGTACATTGTCAACCTAAAAACTTCAGGGGGCATGTACAGGGGGGTTAGCAATCAAATATTTTCAAAATTTTTACATTTTCATATTCAGATGGACCGTCTCCATATTTCTAGGGGCGGGGGGGGGGGCGAGATCGCCGGGGGGCCGAGATCGCTGTCACACCGGAACGTACATCGTTCTTACTGAAGGGAGATTTCGGACGTGCTGGAGTGTTTCTCTGTCACCACACAATTTGCATTTGTCACTGGTACGCTTGCCTCAAGTGGCCAGATTACGGAATGTCGGCAGAACGTCTATCGATGCACGTACCGCAAAACTTAGAACACCATTTGGAAGGTTATGCATTACTGACCTCCAGGTGAGATCACATTTCTCTCCTTCGATAAGCTGTAGCATGTGTCCTTGTTGTTGTAGCTTTTTGTTGATGATCAGACCAAACTTCGTTTCGCATATTTGTAGCTTGTCGTTTGAATTGTTTTCGGACCGAAGACCAATCTGTGTCTGTTGTCGCATTTATGGCTTGTTGGTGAATTGATTAGCCCATTGCAAGGCCCCGTCTCTCCTTTTTCCGTGTCCACTGTGATTCTTTGTCTAGTTTGGCTTGAAGAGCATGTTTACCTTGTTATCGGCCTTAGCCGATCAGCTGTAGGCCAAGGTTTGGGCATCAAGATACAGATCTGAAATGATTTTGTAGTTTAGTCCCATTGTGTTGTAGAGTATAGCGTTTGTGACACTAGCCTGCATTTTGAGCCATGAATTCAGTATGAAGTGCATACAGTTTTTGTAGCTGAGTATCGGTCAAGTCATGCACCATCAAAAGGTACCTCTATGACGGAAAAGCGTATTCCATGTAGACCCAGGGTTTGTACTCGTTTCTTGGGGCCGATTTGTTTATTTTTGTCAACTGTCGTTTGTATTGTTTCGCCACAATGTCAACTGTCTCTTTTGTTTTACCCGAGAAAGTTATGTACCCACCCGGGAACTTCACGGGTGCGTCTTTAATTGTCTTGACAGCGTTAAGTGAAAGTATTCTCTGTTGGTTTGCAACTTGTATTTAGCAGACTCTTTATAATGGTAAGTCGTTGAAGAGTTACAGGTGTTAGAGGTGGCGAAGCCCGGTATGGGTTAGGATTAATGTCTTTGGAGCTTTCTTGATTTCATCTCCAATGGTTGGATCTTTTAGGGGTTAGGGTCCTCTTTAAAAAATGGTTTAAGGTGTTCCCTTCTTTGTCTGCGAACTGTTATTTGAACCATTCCCTAATGGCATATGATTTTACATTTACAGTTAAGATGAATTGTTTATTGATATGGTATTATAGAAGAGTTTAGTGTTGAATAACGATACAGTATTTTCACCACTTGCACCTGGAGTTATTTTTTTCTTGCTGTATGTCGACTTCTAAACCTTCGCGTTCAAAAAGTGATTCCGTCGGTTTTATAGCAGACTCATTTTTTTCATCGAATGAGTTGAAATTTGGCACAAATGTAAAGTTATGTTACTTCTTGAGATTGAGATATTTCAATTTGTTGCTCAGACGTTGCATTTTGAACGCCCCTCATAGCTTGCGTCAATTCTATTCTTAGTGTCATTCTCATGCGACCATACCGTATTTCTATCTTAAATGATATTGACTACTGTTCTCAAGTTTATCTGGATCAAAGCTAAGGAAATGTTTTGACAATATGGCTTTTAGAAGACGGTAGTGTAGGGTTTGCTGAAAAGATTCCGGGCACTCCCATTTTAGGGGCCGATCATTGTTTCAGTGACTAGAGTTCTACCAACACATATTTTCGCCAAATGATATCTACTTCCATGACTAATGATGTTTCTTATTCACTATATAAGGCTCCTATTCCTATTTACAAATGTAATCTGTTGGTGATCTTTTACATACAAACAATACAAGTTTTCGAATTTCTAAAAGTCTTAAAGCTGCACTACGTAAAATTTCGACAATACAAAAAGTATAAATTTCCTGTCATTTCTTTACATAGTAAGCTAAATCTATCCTTTTGTATTGAATACCAAGGCTCTGTGAGAGAAGATGCAACATCAGTGCATCATACAAACATGTTTACAAACTGTGATCTTCCTACATGGACCTCTGTGCGTCCTTGGGAAACACGCCCACATTTGGCTTATTACTGTCTTTTACATGTGTGCCTGACTGCCCAGTGGGGTGTCTGATAACAGTTTCACCATAGTTTTTGTAAAACGTAATCGTTGCAAGATTTCTTGCAGTTTTAAAGGTAATTTAACCTCAGCTAATTGATACCCTACAAAATAGACTTAGTGCATGATTCTATCCTATTCTGAGGTGAAAAAAATGATTGTTTTCCCCTGTAGCCAGCCTGAAGTGTAATAAACTGATTTCCTCATCCCCTAGAGGGCCTATTGGTGGCCAGGAAGTTGTTTTTTTTTTTACAGCCAGGAGGGTCTAAATCTGGTGGGGTTTCTAACTTGGGGCCAAAGAGTTACGTAGTGTATCCTTAACTTTAGTTAGCAATGAAGGTTATTGTATTATTTTCTTAGATATGCAAACGTTGCCCTAATTTGTATGATCTATGTTCACCTTAAATGAACTTGCAAATATTACAAGAATAGAGTTAATTTTCCACCATGGTATTAACTTTTAATTATGCAGACATTTGCATGATTATAATCTATATGTGTCTATATCAATCACAGCTAGCTAAAAAGATGTTATGTTTTAACTACTACTTACTTTGTGTTTGTGATATCTGTGAATAGAAAGGAAATGGAGTTCTCTTCGGAACTTGTGCATGGTTTCTCTTCGGAACTTGGTATCAACGATAACTACATGTACCTTTGAATATTATGACGATCAGTTGACCCCTTCTTGATTTTCAAACAAGGCCACAGTACCGCTACACTAATGTTTACTTTTCCATGCTGCGTACCGATCACCAGTACTATACATAAAACTATAGTTCGGTGATTTCATGAAATATTTCGAGCTTTTGTAGATTTCATGTAGATGACTTACACATATATGCATGGTGATTTTCATCCGGTCACAAAAATGTCATATCAGTTATTATCTTTGGAATGTCTTGAAGAAAACGCCCCTGCAGTTCCAAAGATAAGCGTTGGCGGGCTAAAACCTGCCCCACCTTGTCCTGAAGTTGAAAGATATCTGCCACTAAAATGTTGACTAGACCATATCTGGGACAAGTGACACATTAGACAAAATGCTACGATAGAATATTCTCATTAAGAGTTATAATTTTCATTTTCATTATCATCATTAGTTATGGAAATGTCTTACCATTTTGCAAAATCGATACAACATTGTGTACATTTTGTGTACATTTTGGTCTAAGCTAAAATCATAAAAATCCGTCGTTACTATCGCTTCGGAAATTTTTGACGGAAATGCCCCTGCAATTCTAAACCTAGCTGCAAGAACGCCAAAATTTACGTCACTTCTTTTCGAACACAAGAGCTATTTAAGGCCAAAAAAATCGTGTCCATAGATTGTTCAGAACACAAGATTTTAAAGCCTGATGTTGCACTGTAGAACCAAGAAAAGCCGCTAGTGGCCCAAACCTAATCATTTCCAATCTGCCTTACCCTTCTTAAACAGCAAGTGTAAAACCAATCAATCTAGCCGTTCTTGATTTATCTTGTTCACCAACAGACAAACAAACGCTACTGAAAAATAAACCCCACGGCATGTCGTGGATGTGATAACTGCCAGAGGGTACTTTTTGTACCTTCTTCAAAGAGAATCTTCTTTTCTTTCTTTGGCAAAAAATTGACATTTGTCTTTGACATTAGTTAATTAAACGTTTTCATGACAATAGATTTCTCTGCACCGCCATGTCAGTGTCAACTGACTTGGAGACAATTGAATATTTGATAGGTTTTCATTTATATTTGTATAGTTTTTCTTAGTTTGCTTTGTCTTCATGATTGTAAAATTTTGCCCCAAAATTTCCAGACTTCTATTTGGGGTTTTAGAATCCCAACCATGATTGATCTGACGTAATCAAACAGAACAGGCGTTCTTTCTGGTATCACCTGCGGATCACCATAACCAAGCGGGAAACAACCTTATTTTCCCCGAGTGTCGTGCGTCAGAAGAAAAATCAAACATTTTCACAAATACAAACCATTATCACCTTCGCCGAGAAGGTTGAATTTTCTGTAGCGTTTGTATGTATGTATGTACGCATGTGTGAAAAACATCAGCATAACTTGAGAACTCTTTGATGGATTTTATAGGTGGTTGGTATGTGTTAAGGTCTTTGTAAGACCTAGGAACTATTAGATTTAGGGACCTCTAGCAACTTGTTACGGTACTGCAGTTGAACTTCCTGTTTTGATATTTCGAGTTCTAGACATGATGTGGTGATATTTAAGCGTAGATACCTCTTGGGGCTGAGAGTAAGTGGTGCAGGTCTGAGCCTCCTAGCGGCTTGATTTGGAACTGCAGGGGCTGGTTTAGTGTCAGATTTTGAAAGAAAATAACTGAAGATGGGATTGACGGATCGTCATGGTTTCTGCTATGTAGATAGCTTATATGATGCTTTATATAATTAAATGTTGATTATGCAAATCAGGAGACTTGGAGACTTGGAGTAAAATAGACGATAGGAAAACCTTGAAAAGCAAATTACTCAGTGCTAAGACACAACAAGCTAAGTACAGGGCAAAGGATAAAGAAGTCAAGAGAATTCGTCGTAGTGACAAGAGCATATGTTGAGGAATTAGCCAGTGAAGCTGTATTGACTGATTTGTTCGCCAATATTTGGGAGCATGAAATGATTCCCAGCGATTGGTCCGATGGTCTCATTTTTAAAATCGCAAAGAAAGGTGACCTCAGCAATTGTGACAATTGGCGAGGAATGACACTGTTATCCATTCCCAGCAATTTTTTTCTGTAGAGTTCTTGAGAATTGATACTGCCATAGATACCAAGTTGAGACAGGAACAAGCAGAGATTCGCAAAGGCCGAGGTTGTATGGACCAGATCTTTGCCCTCAGAAAAATCATAGAACAATGTGTAGAATTGAGAGCCCCATTACTCGTCAATTTCATTGCTTTCAAAAAAGCTTTCGATAGTCTTCACTGGGAAAGTCTGTAGAAGATCTTAAGGTCATATGGCATATATAGCATGCCACCCAAAATTGTTGCTATCATCATTTGGAAATTCTTTAAGAACTTTGAGTGTAATGTAATCTTGGACAGTCAAACAGTCTGAGTGAACAATTCCGTGTCAACTCTGGAGTAAGGCAGGGATGTATCCTATCTCCCATTCTGTTTCTGGTTGTGATTGATTGGGTGATGCGAGAAACAACATCAGATCATCCTAGAAGGATTAAGTGGAGCCCAATACCCCCCTCGATGATCTTTATTTTGCTGATGATCTCGCAGCCTTAGCTTCTATGCATCACAAGGAAAAAAAGCAAAAAAAGTCTTTTTGATGAATAATTTTTGCTGTACAACAATAAGAAAAAGACTCTGATTTGCATAATTAACAAGGCAATGGCCTAATCCCGCTTTGTTCCATTATAGGACTATTGCAACATGTGGCAATGGTAACTGGGGAAAGAGAAGAATATTGATAAATGTATGCAAATATAAGCCTAATTTGCGTAATTAATGTGGAAATGCTATAATACCATTCTGGTAAATGAGAGAATTTTCTTAGTTGTGACATTTGGAAGCTATGTAAAGGTAAACATCATTAAACATTAATTATGCACATAAGAACCTCATTTGCACAAATCAAGAGAAATGCAATGAATGCCTTCTTTCTTACCATAGATGGTGTACATTTGTTATTTTGGGGTGGGGGTGGGGGTGGAGTGGGGTTGTATCCACTTATAAAATTTATGCAAATGAGAACCGTATTTGAATAATACATGACAAACATAAATGATACACCAGCTTGTAAAGATTAAGATCATTTGGCGAAGGTGTGCGGTTGTGAAACTCTAGTTTTGCATGCATATGTTTGCTGGCCGTTTTGTGTAACATTTGACATTCAACGAAGCTGCTGGCGTCATTTGTTTGTTTGAACCTTTATTTATTCATGAAAGCTAGAAATTGGCCTGCAGGCCGCTTTTATTGAGGTCACGAGGGAAGAGGCAAGGGTCGGACAAAGTATATAACAGAGATATAATTACATCGTTACAGTCATTATAGTGACCTTGAATATTACATCACTTGTTTACGGCGGTATCAATTACCTCATGTCCCTATCACCGCGACTTGACATATAGCCAAACAAGATATTCAGATCACTTACAAAACGCGAACAAATAAACTATTTCAAGGCTTAAAATAACGACAACTAATATCTCCAGATTTGTGTCTAAAGGTTTTTTTAAATATGGAGGCAGTTTTGAACCACGGGTCTTTGAGTGTGAAAGAAAAAAAAAATCGGGTTTCGATCTTATTTTGGCTGGAATAATATATCGAAGTTAAAGTTTGAAAATTCAGACACAAAGACAGAAAGTTTGATCAGTCACGACGTATATGACTTAAAAGATTTTAATTTTCGCTGAATTTATGACCAATTTTTTTATTGTATTTGTTTGCTTTTTTGTCCACCGAAAACCTTTTCTAAATGACGGTACGTGCTCTTCACCATCTTGTCGCAACGTTGTCTAAAATATGCCAACTTGATTGATTTACGAAGGGTGTTTGGTAGATAAACAAAACAAATACCACATTCAGGTTAGTCATAAATTTCACCGAAAATACAATTTTTTTATTTGAGGTACACACACTGCTGCTTTCCATTTGATGTCGGCGAGACACGTGTGAGGGTTGCTTTTCTAACTACAGTCAAACCTGCCCGAGCGACCACCTCTTCTCAGCGACCACCTGACCATTTCGACCACTTTTTCTCGGTCCCGATTTTTCCCATTGACGTAAGCATTAAGCAACCTTTTCTCAACGACCACCTGGCAAACGCGACTGCGACCGGCCCAAATTGGACCCAAAACGACCACATCATTTTCAAAATTGAGGTTTTCATCGATATTTGATGATAACTAGCGCGACTTCTGTGCCGAAATCGGTAGGAAGAAAATCCTAATTTAGTTTTTACAGAAGTTTTT
>NC_049985.1:18921919-18932871 GCF_000003815.2 Branchiostoma floridae | reverse complement strand
TTTGCTTTCAGTGCAAGGCTCACCGGGGTCGGGCTAGTCTTGGATATATAGAAAGTTTGTTTTACACCAAATAGTCCGACATGGGGTTAAACTATCCATCCTTTATACGTCTCTGTTCTATCCCGAACAAGGCGAAACAAGTATGGAAGTCTATGCAATCGATACGAAAGTAATTTATGCAATCGATGATTTCGATCGGTATTTTAACAATCTGCCACAATGGACCATTTTTTTGCAGGGGGAATCTTCCCTTTGCAATCACCAGAGGGTGTATACAAGTACAACTTGGACCAAGCAAAACGCGCATGCGAAGAGAGGGGTGCAGTTCTCGCCTCCTATAATCGGCTGTACGAGGCCTGGCAGCAAGGATTGTCCCACTGCGCATGTGGATGGCTGTCGGACGGAACTAGTCGTTTTCCAATGCAGGCTGTCCAGTATGTCATAATCATGCACACTTTCTATAGTTCATAGACAACCGAAAAACGAAATGAGATTGTGTTGGACCTTATGCAAAATTGTATCCCATACTACAGATCATAGACTACAGAGTAATAAATTGTACACATACGGTACTCTCCAAGGAGAGGTTGTTGGAAAAAATCGTGACCTTTTCCTTATATGCCGTATTTTTTTACCAGCCTCCAGTCGGTCGAAAAATACGGCATATAAGGAAAAGGTCACAATGTATCCCACCAACCTCTGCTTGGAGAGTACACATACTAAGGCATGTCAGGAAGTAAAGGATTCTATCTTAGACTCATTCCCTTTTTGTTGCTTCATTATCCTCGTTTACTGTTAGTTTTCACTGCAACGCAACAGGTAATTTGCGCGTTGTAGGTTGTAGGCTGCATTGTAAAGTTGCTACGTTGAAACTAGCAAATGACAGATGTAGATTCCCCTACCTCAATATGACATAGTTTAAGATAGAGACAGACCCTAAGTTTTCGAACCATTGTGTATTCCGCATAAACAGTCATCGACGTATGTTCATGCATTGTATTGTTAGTTGTGTTTAGACGCGGAAAAAAACTGTCAATGCCACATAACACATGTATGTTTGCTACTCCAGCGATGGCTGTGGATCCGCCAAGGTCAACATGTGTGACCGGTCGGAGGCCGACGCCTGGTGCTTCCGCAGCCGTGGTAAGTAACTTTTAAGGAATGGTACTTTCACGCCTAGTACATTATATGATATTACATACTATATAAATCATATCTGTTCTTTTATCTCCACTAGAACAGAAAAGCGAGGAGAAGTTGAAGTTATCCAGCAATAGTCTCATTTTGTATCTCTATTAACTGTATACCGTATATTTTCAAGATGTATTGTTGTGCCTTGTACTTGGCCCGGTGTGGCAAAAATGTCTTCATTAATTCCCTTCGTGAAACGAAGGGTTTGTTTCACAAAGGGTTTGTAGTCATTGCTGTTTTGATGTCAGGGGGTCGTTTGTCAGCCTGATAACTAGGGAACGAGTGGATGGATGGTTTTAATATTTGGTATGTGGGTAGGATTAGACATGACAAAGGAATGGCAGGAATTGTGTTACGGCAGGTCGCTCTAGCGGCGTGTTATGGTACTGCAGCGGAACTTCCGGCTTTGCTATTTTTTGTTTGGGACTTGTTTGGGTGATGATTTTTAAGTGGTAGGTAGCTGTGTAAAAGCATAGTAAGGTGTGTAAGTTTTGGCCACCTAGGGGTTTCGCAGGGGTGTTGAAAATAATTCTTGTTTTAGGTTTTGAGAAGGAATAATGCAAGAAGGGGTTGATGGATGTTAATGGCTGTAGGTGTGCAGACAGCTTACGTAATGATGTACATAATTGTATGCTTGTTATGCAAATTAGGTGGTTATTTGAATGATACAATATGTATTTGTAGAAACGTTATATAGGGCGTTTCTGTGAACAGTATATCTACGTAAGACCATGACAGATTGATCTGATTTTTCGTATGTGGGGAGTTCTTGAGAAGGAGAAGAAACGTACGAGGTGTTTTTTCGTCTAGTGGCTTCTGACGGTTTTGCAGGGGATGTTTGTACTTGAAAAATAGTGTGCTGTGTGCTAAGTGTGGCGATCGCGCAATAGTGGTTTATATTTAGGGGTTACGTCATTTAGCGTGGGCTGCAGTTCTGCATGGGCCCCGTCCCCACAGGAATTGACCTCAAAGGTCTTAGTTGCTCAATAGAGGACGACAATAGTACTATAGGGATAGTACATTATACATGATGGGGTGTAAATGTTTCCTACAAGATTTGATAATCTGTAGATTAAGGGCAATGAATAAGGGCAATGATGATATTGTTTACAGGGACCTATATTATACGTTTTAAAGGGGTTGTACATGTAACAGTTACTAACGGTACAATGCATTGTGGAACAAAGCAGGGTTTGTTTTTCACAGTAACTTGTAGTCATTGATGAGATTGTTTATAGGGATTGTACATTAGACATATAGGATGCACAATGTAGTGGACTGTATTGTGAAACAAAGAATGCTACATCATCATTGTTGCAAGCAACAAGTCGGCAATAATGATCTGTAAAGGCGGCTGTACAAAGAAAAACTATAATTTATAATATCACGTTGTAGATACGTCCATGCAATGTATCAAGTCGTCAATATTGACAATATTGATCCGTCAACCCTTCCCTTGTTATTACCATCTAAATGGATGATTCGATTGCGTACGCGCGGAAAACTTGCTGTCAATTCCGGGAATTTTTACCAATCGGACATACATACACAACTCTGTTAGGCTAATATTTCTCTCTTTGTTAGTTAGAGTCCATTCCAAGTCATCGTGCGGATGTTTGTTGTCATTGTTTAGAATTGATTTTAAAGTTGTGTAATAATATGTCTAGTATCGACATTTGATACTTCAGAAATATATTTTTAACATTATTTCAATTTTATGAATATTTCCCCGGTCCTGTAAATATTTGGAAATATTCATGGTGTGGAATTAGATACTAGTACTTCTAATGGTTGCTGAATAATGATAACAGCATTCTACCATTATTTACCATTATTTACCATTTTCTACCATTTTTGTAACATTTTGTAAATGGGTCAGTGGGCTGGGAATAGAGCAATTCACACATCCTTGCAAGGTATGGTTGGGTGTCAATGCAACAATGGCGCCGGCCCACCACAAAGGATCCATCAGTGCCCAACAGTGAAATCTAAAAATATACAGTAACAACAGGGCTTACTTTTATGGGGGCAATAAATTAATTTTACCATTTGGCAAAGTTTAAATGTGAAAGAATCACACAGAGGTTTCACAATTATTCCAAAAAAATATTATGTACAGTTGCTTTTAAAATGTTTCTAAACCATTCAAATGAATTCAAATAGATGAATATTTTCTTAGTCAATCTTTAAAAAATCAATTATTGTGGCTTAGATATTTTTTATTCAACATAATTCAGACTTATTACAAATATCACCTAAAACCCACATGGTGACTTGGAATTGACTAATGTGTCTTATCTTTGAGTATCTGCTATTATGAAATGAAGTAGACGTATAATTTGGGTACCTACTGGCTGGCAAAATACACCTAGTTATTATTAATAATATAAACTGTCCTCATTATTTATGCAAATTAGTCCCTGATTTGCATGATAAAAATTGATTATGTAAGGCATCATCAAAGCTATCTCACTCACTCGCTCGCTCACGGCCCATGACAAAAGCTATCTGCATTCCAAATACCATGACAATCTGTCAACGCAAACTATTCCACTTCAAAGGGATGATGCAGCTACATAGGCGCGAAAAAAGTTGTAGAATTCCGAGAGTTTTTGCTAATCGAACGTATCATTTTCTGTAAGGCTAGCCCCTGAGATGTCTATAAAAACACCCTTCAACCACCACACCCTCACCCATTTCACGAAGGTTGAGTTCTACGAACGCTTGTTTCTATTATGTAAAGATGCGTATGATTATTGGTAAGTGCGTAGCTGTCAGCAAAACAAGTTTGATTAAATATACCAACTGGTGGCTTTTTTTTTTGTAATGTACCAGAAACGGTTCATAGTGCGTTCTAGTCGTTTTTTGGTAATGATATTTGGATGTGTACCACACAATTTTCATGATAACTAAGGGAGCACTATTGGCTTCTTAAAGAAGGGTACATTTTTGACATAAATATTACTTTTGAAAGAGGAGACGATGAGTTTATATCGATTATGCTCATAAGAACCTATTTCATATACTTAGCCATTTAATGAGAAAGACGGTACACTTTCTCATTGTAAATTATCCGAATTTTCTGGTTACATATACAAGTTTGGTTTTAGGTATTTGCATATTAGGTCCAGATGAGATCCGAAGTTGAAAAAGATCATATGCTTAGCAAAGGTATTTGGACTTCAAACCCTAGTTACGTTATACTACTGTCTTCATGAATAAGACGTCATTTCATGTGAGAAATGACCATCGTTGATCGGAGGTGCCTTTTTTTAATGCACTCACGAGACACCAAGATGTGAAAGGGTTCTTGCTTAGACTCGGGACACAGCAAGTAAATTTTATGGATGACATCAGCGCGCGCATTAATTTTCGCCTGATTTGAAAATAAAAACAAGAAAATCAACATGCCGCAAATTGACAAATGTGTCTTAAACGTCTTGCAATTTCTTGTGTTTTATGGCATGTGTAGTCTATAAGGTGTTCAATCACATATGAATACCCAGTATAGTTGCTTCCCGTGATAGTATGCCAAACTTTTTTCAGGATTTTTTTCTAGTTGATTGACAGTCTGTGTTCTATTACATACGAATACCCAGTATAGTTGCGACAACCTTGATTCTGAATTTGTTCTTGTAATTGTGAGACTGTGTATAATCACACGTGAATATCCTGTATAGGTACTACCCGTGATAGTATGACAAGCTTTTTCCTCTGAATTTGGTCTAGTTAATTAACAGTCTGTGTTCAATCACACATAAATATCCAGTATAGTTTTAACATGTGGTGGTATGACAAGTTCTTCTCTGCATTTGTTTTAGTTATAAAACAGTCTGTGTTCTTTTGCATATGAATATCCACTCAGTACAATTGCTACGCGCGCTGGTATGACAAGCTCAAGGACAGTTGAATGTTGGCAGTCTAAGATGTTCCATCCCATATAATCATGAATACCCAGTGCAGTAGCTGCCAATAATGGTAGGACAAGCTCTTTATACAATCGCTCTAGTTAATTTAGATGTATACACAACTACAAGGACAGGTAATGGTGTTCAATACAGGAATAAAAGATCTGTTGCTTGTGATATCATGTTTTGTCACATAAATTATTGCTTTGTAAGGTTTATGATCTAAAAATTTGAAAATGTAGGAATCTTGTTTTTTTTTGCCCGCCTTGTTTTAATCCCGCGCTATCTCACTAAATTTGGAGTCCCCGGAGGATGTCATCCATAAAAAATTACTTGCTGTGGCCTCACAATGATAAACTGGTGTAGAATACATACGTGACCAAATGTAAAATTTAATGTTCCCTTTCGTTTAGTCATTATCCCAGGTAATGGCTACTTAAAGAATTAAGGGTTAATGACCCGCCCCGAGGTGTATATGGTGTCATAACGCCTGGTCCTTTCCTATAACTACCTCATAAAACCACCTCGTTCGCTTCCCTCACTCGGTGGTTTTATTCGGTGGTTAAAGCAAAGGACCAGGCGTTATAACACCATATATACCGAGGAACAGGCGGGTCATTAACCCTATTATCATATAGCCTACCCAAACTGACCCATTTAAGTGACAAATTCCTTTATAAAACATACATATTTTATTCAGTACATTGAATAAATTTGAACAGTGAATTTCAACAACATAAAACCTGTACGTGAAATATCTTTCAGTTCCAAGGCTTGAAATAATAACTAGAAAGGCCGACATTTGCTTGAGAGCAAATACAGCATGTTTCAGCCATCTCCCTCATGCAACAATAGGCCTTGAGGTCGTTGACCCATTTGGCCATTGGAAAATGACCCAAAAAATCCCAAATATATCATTTTAAAGTGGTCCATGCCAAAAAGTATACATGGGTCATTTGAATACATATCTAGAGCACCCCTTTACCAATTTACGGGTCATTTGGTTGTAAATCGAGGGAACAGGAGCCAAAAATGTCCAATTTTTGTCAAAAAATGGCCATAAAATCGCAAAATTAAACATTTTATTGTACCGTATGGGAAAACTTTTCTTCAATTTATGTGCACATAATTGAAGGGCACTTTTATACCAAATTTCAGGTCATTTGGTTATAAAACGAGGCTACAGGAGCCAAAAAGTCCTTTTTGGTCAAAAAATGGCCAAAAATTGCAACATTAAGCATTTTGTTGTACCGTATTCCCAAACTGTTATTGAATCTAGGTAAGCATATGATCAACGCACCTCTGTACCAAATGTCATGTCATTCGGCTGTAATACCAGGGTACAGGAGCCCGAAATATACATAAAAATTGACAAAAACCTCAATAAAATCATTTTAAAGGCAGATATGAAAAAAAAAAAAATAAGGGTATTGGCTTACTCTACCCTTGTGCCAAATTTCAAGTCAATCGGTCTAGGAACGGCGGAGTTGATTCGATTTGAAGATTTGACAGGAGAAAGAAAGAAAGAAACATTACGTATACAATACCTATGGTATGGCTGAAATATAACAAAGTCGATTCATTAATTGTTACAAACGGTTGCACGCTCCGTATTTCTCCACTCGCCCTTTCTGCAGTTTGTCGAGTTCGTTCGTATCAGGCGGTAAATCTCTGCCGGCTTTCCTGAGGCATCCTGGGATCCTTGTGCTTCACAGCTCTTGAGAATCTCGTTCACAACGAACTCAGACACGTCCTCCCCGAAGAAAGGTAGCATTTTGGTCCTGCAGCGCCATGACCGCTACTGTGGCTCCAAAATGGCGGACCGTTGTGTTGTTGTCGTCTGCGGACCGTTTAACTTGAAAGGGCGGTGTGGGGGGGTGCAAATAATTTTATTTTCAATTTTCAGTTTAAATTGTACTTGACTTGAAATTGGATTCATTGTTTTAAATATTATAGGTAACTTAATGTTGTTTTAAGTCGGAAAATGTTTTCCTTGAACAAATAAATACGCACTACTGATGTTAATAGAGGGAGCCATCCCCCCTGCCATGCCTGTACTTATTCCCCTATCTTGGCAGATGGACGATTCCTGGATATCTCATTCTGATTGGCCAGCGTCCTGTTTGTCTGTCTTTCTGATAGGTTGAAAGTTTCAAAAGTCATTAATGCATACGTGCATTAATAAAAACGACTAATGCACGGCTGTTGATGATTTTCCATCTGTTACGGCAACATAACCAGCATGAAATAGGGCCTTTTGATTGGTCCACGTCCCCTGGCTATATGATAATACCTATTAACCAATGATACTGATACATCAATACCATAGTAATCTGTCACAATAAAACATTGTTTTTGCAGGGGTGACTTTCCCTTTGCGATCACCAGAGGGAACATACAAGTACAACTTGGACCAAGCAAAACACGCATGTGAACAGCAGGCTGGCGCAGTTCTCGCCACCTATGACCAGCTGTACGAGGCCTGGCAACAAGGATTGAATTACTGCGCATGCGGATGGCTGTCGGACGGAACTAGTCGTTATCCAATGCAGGTTGTCCAGTAAGTCATAAACAATCGCACTGTCTATAGTTAACAGACAACCGAAAAACGAAATGAGATTGTGTTGGACCTTATGCAAAATTTTATTCCACACTACAGATAATAGACTATAGAGTAATAAATTGTACACATACGGTACTGTCCAAGGAGAGGTTGGTGGAAAAAATCGTGACCTTTTCCTTAAATGCCGTATTTCTTACCAGCCTCCAGTTGGTAGGGAGGCTGATCAAAAAGACGGCATATAAGGAAAAGGTCACAATTTATCCCACCAATCTCTGCTTGGAGAGTTCACATACGAGCGCGTGTCAGGAAGTAAATTATTTCATCTTAGGCTCATTCCCTTTTTGCTGGTTCGTTTTCACTGCAACACAATACGTGATTTGCGCATTGTCGGTTGTAGGGTGCTATGTAACGTTGCTACGTTAATAAGTTGAAACTAACAAATTACAGATGAAAATCTCCCTACCTCAATATGCCGTAGTTTAAGATACAGACAGACTTTAAGTTTTCGAACCATTGTATGTTTCGTATTAGCGGCCATCGACGTATTTTTATGCAGTTGTATTGTTAGTTGTGTTTAGACGCGGAAAAAACTGTCAATGACACATAACACATGTATTTTTGTTACCCAAGCAAGGACTGTGGATCCGCCGCTAAGGTCAACACGTGTGGCAGGTCGGTGGCCGACGCCTGGTGCTTCCTCAAATACTGTAAGTAACTTTAAAGTAAGAATCCCCTCACGCATACTCATATACTATCATATACTATATTATGCAGATATTTGCATGATATTGAAACCCGCAATAAACACACTTTCATGCGGCCGTTTATTCTCCGGTAGGCACCTTTGGGTTATACACTGGGACGTGTGGGGGGGACTGAATGGGACTTTAAAGGCTGGAATAAACACGTGAATAATTCTAAATATATGTTCGAGGAACTCGACATAAGGAAAAACTATATTATTCAATAGAAGAAAATGATTGAAATTTCTTCCTTGCGTCATATGGTAGGTAAGACGATGGAGGCATTATGGGTCATAGCCATGCAAATTACGGCCATTTTACGGCCATTTCATTGTCCCATAGTCTATGCTATGGGACAATGGTACAATAGCTTTCTTTGTATATGACTTTTGTAGCTTTTGTTATTAGGGTCGAGGATATGATAAACCGATAGTACACTCATGCAAATGAGGACCCAATTTACCAGTGAGAAATGTCACTCGACATGAGATCGTGGAGCTCTAATATAGAGTATAACAACATACTTCGCTCCTTAGAAATCGAGGAAACTTGTGCCACTTTGCACGTAAAGGGTCTAAATGAACACGTAAGTCGATACTTATGATGTCTATGCTGTATGAATACCTTAACAACAATGACACACCTAGATGGAACAAGCCATCAGGGTTGTAGTTTCACCGTTTGCATGCTACCCAACTTTCCAACCCAGTCCGACTTTTTAACACATTAAGAAGATTCACTTGGGCGAAGGTATGAGTTCGTGGAAATGGAGTTCCTCTAAAACCTACGATAACTAACACAGACTTTTCTAATTATGAATCAATTTGCATAACTAATGAGCCGATGAATCGATACATTTAAGGCCTCAATTTCTTTAAATGAGGTTTGAGGTCTCCGCACTCTTGTTATGGTACGGCAGCTGAAATTCTATTTTTAGATCATTTCTTCTGGGCATACAATGATCATTGATCTGGAGTGGTAGATATCTCTTTGGAATGCGACTAAGTCTAAGGCTTGGGCGTCCTATCGGCTTTTTTTAAAACTAAATAGGCCAACTTTGATTTAGACATTAAAAAAGAATATCTCAAGTGGTTTACGTATCATGGCTTTCAGTAGATAGCTAATTTGTATTGTATTTTTATATAATGTTAATTTCATTAACATGTATAATCTTTGAACAGGCAGAACTCCAACTCCCTGTATAGTTCCAACTCACAGCGGTTCGGACAATTAGTAATGCAGTGCAGAGTTGCCAAAAAGCAGTTATTCAAGCAAAATGTAACCTACATGCTTGCTCAACTGCCGATAGGAGTTGAACCAATAGGAGAATCCATCATTATCTTAATACATTTTCAAAGCTTTACCATGAGCAACAAGTGCAAACGGCCGAACACTCACATCACCATTTTTAGATACAAATATCTGGAGATATAATATTTCAGCAGTGTGTGGTAGGATCGATATCCCTTTGCAGTGAATTATCACAGCATATTCTCTAAGTCTGCTTTGGCAAAGAGGAGATTGTATGTATTATGGATATATAATTCACGTCTATTCTGTGTTTTTTTTTCTTACAGAATAATCTGGATTTGCGGAGTGGTACGGGCTACCTGTCAGTGCAAACAGAAAACCTTCTTTATGCTACCATGTCTGTGAGTTATTCTACTGCTCCAAAACAAATGGTACAACACTGCAGACCACTGCAACTCGTGTGCCATTATTTCATCTACTGATGAGCCTGTTTTCGGTACTAGTTACTCTCTCTTTTTTATCCTATGTATTTCTTCCCTTTACTCATTTTTGCACGAAAAAAAACATAAATGTACTGAAAAGTTCTGGCTTGATACAACACAAGCACGCAAAAAGGAAAAGCAAATCCTGAATTGCCTTCTTTCCGTTGGATCATGTCGAAACCTTTCAATGACTACCGTATCAACACGGAATAGACATTTCATTCTACGGTGTGTTTCTATAAGTCCTTTTTGATATCCTTGAGAGTGTGTTCAGGTAACTCTCCTGCCTTTGTACTTAAGACCTCCTACAAAGGCTGATCAGACTGAAGTCATGTGGTTACAAGGTACATCGTCATCCTTTGAATCTCTTTACCACAGTTTCTTTCATCTTTTCTTAATCATGGCATTGTTTACTGGCGTTTACAAATTCTACTTTCCAACATGTAACCCCTGACTTCAGTCACCTCCAGTTTGTTACATTTTTATTTGCTTTTTGCCATTAACTATTTAGTTACAGGCACACAATATCCCTCTAGAGACAGATAACAAGTTTTCAACATCCAGAGTTTGAATTGGATTTCAGGAAGATAGTCTGTGAATGTTGAATGTGAATATTGTCATAGAGGTAGACGCTGTACCAACAGATACAAGCGCATACTATCCCTTTGATGACAGATATAGTACCGAGTTTACTCGGTGAAAAGTCAGAAACAATCAGATTGTGAGTTGTACTGAATCTTATGAATGCAACAAGCCTCGAAGGAAATTGTGCTTCTGTCATAGAAGCAGACGCTGTGATTCCTCATTATTCCTT
>NC_049985.1:18920038-18921819 GCF_000003815.2 Branchiostoma floridae | reverse complement strand
ATACCAATATTACTTGGTGAAAAATGAGCAACATTTAGCATGTGCCTTTTTATATATGTAACACGATAAGTCTTAGGGAATGGTGACTTTGCCATAGAAGTAGACGCTGTGCCAATAGATTTTGCTTATTTCTTTGCTTTTTAAGTCAATTTATTCGGATACAGGCACACAATGTCCTTCAGATGACATTAGTCATACCAATATCACTTGGTGAAAATTGAAAAACATTCAGATTGAGAGTTCTTACGAAATAATGCCAGACAACAAGTCGAAAGAAAGGGTGACTTTGGCATAGAAGTAGACGCTGTGCCAATAGATATTGCATATTTTAATTGTTTTTTTTTTGCAATCTATTTGGATAAAGGCACACAATGTCCATCTGATGATATTGGTCATACCAATAGTACTTGGTGAAAAGTGAAAAACATTCAGATTGAGATTTCATTGAATTATGAAAGACAACAAGTCTTAAAGAATTGTGACTTTGTCATAGAAGTAGACGCTGTGCCATGTGATTTTGCTTATGTTATTACTTTCATTACCATTTATTTAGATGAAGGCACACAATGTCCTTTTGATGACAGATATCTTACCAAGTTTACTTGGTTATAAGTGATCACATTCAGGGTGTGAGTTTTCTAAAATGTTTTGAAGGCATTAAGTCTTAAGAATTGTGATTCTGTCATAGAAGTAGACGCTGTGCCAGTAGGTATTGCTTTTCATTGTCAATGACGTTGGTACAACCACCTCATTTTGAGACCGATACGTCTATCATAGAAAACAGGCTGTTATTCCACCACAGCAGTCTAATACATGTGACACCATCTATGCATAGATGTGTTGTATCTATATCATTGAGTTCCTTTTCGCAAGTATATTTTTGCTATTTACCATAGGGAACGGAAAGTGAAGGTTAGACCCCAGTCTATACAGTTAAAAGTCTAACACAAAGTAAAAACTGTTACATCTAAAGTAATGGGCAATGGAAACCGTATACTCTGGTCTCAGAGTTAACACTTGTATGGAACACCACCTGGAACTTATGGATGCAGATCATATTGAAGACAAGTGTATTGCTTTCCTTAGTCACAAGTATGACTTTCATCTGTACATCAATGACGTCAGCGAATTTGTAAGATCATGTTATAATGAGATTGTTGAGTGGAATGTTAAATAACTTGTGACATGTTAAGAACTTGAGGTACAAAAATGTATGCTGATGATAAAGCAAAGAACTTATCATTCATTGTTCACCGTGCATTGTTACATTATCCGTGATAAGGTTGATGAAGAAATGGCCTGATTTGGAAAAACGCACTGTGGAAATGGTTACGATCATGTTAAGGAAATCAACTCAAATTAGTACATTGCTGTTGAATTTCATTTAATCTATTCCCGTTTCGAAGGAAAACAAAACTATTATTACAAGTTTTTCTACACTAAAGCAGTTACGAACACTGCTATATCTGTTGTCTGTCATTTGTTGAGACTGGCGATTTTAAAGAAACTAGATTTTGTTGTTGTTTTTTGCTTATTCTAATAAAGCCGTTGCAGTTTAATTCGAGTCTGTGCTTTTTTATTGTTTGTCAGTAAAACGGAATGTTTGTATGTGTTAGCATGATTCAGGAATTTTAGATATAAATCCCGGCCCATAGTGTTACAAGTTGTTTTTGGCTTACCATACTAGTGTAATGATATATTTGTTTGCATGATAGCTTTCTACAAACTATATCATCTGCAGACTTTCATTTATCTAATAAAAACATTGCGAATTTTAAAGT
>NC_049985.1:18893773-18916893 GCF_000003815.2 Branchiostoma floridae | reverse complement strand
ATGTATATGGGTAATGGAGATACTAATACTAACATTACAACAATACGCAGTGCTGTGATGCATGTATTGGCAATTGGGATTAAAAGTGCAACCACTGAAGATACCATTATATTATATTAATACTGTATGTTCACTAATGTTCACAGCACAGTTTTTACTAAACTATAAATGCACAGCATGAATAGCAACTAACATATGGACAACACAATTCGATGGTGAATACAGTATCCAATAGTAAGTCTTGATTAGGCATCTTACAAGATGACTATAAATTCTAGCCCTTCCCTTATGTTTCTTCAAAACCTCCTCTAAATTCCCATTGTCGCAACTGATAAATTCGTCAACCTAAGATGACACAATTCACATTACGTGGGAAAGTTCTTAATTGAATGGCAAAAATAGATCTCTTTCTAACACTCCCATTCCACTGGAATGCGAAAAGGCACTGTGACAACTGAACGATCTTTTTTTTACGTTTTTTTTTGTTTTTTGTGTGGGTGTTCTGTCTCATCATGCTTTTCATAGTACAGACTGCTGTCTGGGGCTGTAACTAGCCCCTATTAAAAAAGGGTGACCGGCCATATGTTGGGCGGGCTGCTATAAGCGAGATTTAATCAGGAAAATGCTGTTGCATCTTGGATCATATTCCGATAATGAAATCAAATTTCGCACAAATCCATGGTCCAATTTTGGTCGCTGTACAGTCGCTCAATGATCGCCATCTAGTGGAAAATTGGCCCTAGCGTGTTTAGGTATAGCCCATCTTTACATTAAAAATGCCCATAAACTCTACTATTGTTACTTTCTTGGCCCGGGAATTTCTATTACCATTTATTTAGATTCAGGCACACAATGTCCTTTTGATGGCATATTTCATACCACATTTAGTTGGTAAAGATGGGAGAGATGGGAAAAGATCAGGTTTTGAGTTTTTATGAAATTATGAAAGACAACCATTAAGGAATGGTGACTTTGTCATAGAAGTAGACGCTGTGCCATTTCACTTTGCACAATTTATTACTTTTTATTACCATTTATTTAGATAGAGGCACACAATGTCCTTCTGAAGACAGATATCTTACCAAGTTACCAAGATCAACATTCAGATTGTGAGCTTTCTGAAATGTTTTGAAGGAATTAAGTCTTAAGAAACTGTGATTCTGTTATAGAAGTAGACGCTGTGCCACTAGCTATTGCTTTTCATTGCCGATGATGTTGATACAACCACCTCATTTTGAGACCGATGGCACGTCTATCTTAGAAACCAGGCTGTTAGTCCACCACAGCAGTCAAATACATGTGGCACCATCTACGCATAGAGGTTCTTTATCTTTATCATTTTTTGCAAGTTTGTATTATATTTACTACAGGAAACGGAAAACGAAAGTGAAGGTTTGACCCCAGTCTATACAGTTGAAAGTCTAACACAAAGGTAACAACTATTCCATGTAAATGGCAAAGGGAAAGCATATACTTTGGTCTCAGAGTTAACACTTGTAAGGAACACCACTTGGAACTGATGGATTCAGTTCATATTGAGGAAACTGCATTGCTTTCCTTAGTCACAAGTATGACTTTCATCTGTACATCAATGACGTCAGCAGATTTGTAAGATCATGTTATGATGAGATGGTTGATGTCAATGTTGAAGAATCTGAGAGATGTGAAGAACTTGAGATACAAAAAATGTATGCCAACAACAAAGCAAAATGACGTATGAGTCATTGTCTCATTATCCGAGAGAGAGAGAACTGGTTTATTCATTCAAACACACACAAAGTCATGTACAAGGTGGTAGTCACGGGACTAAATTGCCTCGTACAAATACAAAGTTCAAAAGAGGCTGGCGCTTAGCAATGGCATGTTCTGCCTAATTGTAATCATCACAATTTTCACTTAACAATTTAAAAATATGGATCTACACACCCACAAGTATACATATATATCAATGATAAAATCGATCTCATTCGGAAAGATTAAAATGTGACACTTCAAGGTCTAATGTGAGTTTAACAGATCGACGCAATATGGTAGCGTGGTGTTCCTAAACCGTGATGTTCGGCAGTTAAACTGGCTAAGGTTGTCAGCATTCCTGAGGACCCGACCATGTGCCTAAGAGCGCCGTGGTGGTAGCCAGTCACTGAAAAGCTCAGAAAGAACAAGTGATCTGGCAAACTTCAGACAGAGAACTTTACGTCTTACATGCAGAGGTTCTAGATCACACGTCTGTAGCGCTGAACTGTAGGAACTGTATGAGCGACCAAGAATGGTCTTACAAGCTCAGACCTGGACACGCTCTATCATACGTGACTGTTCTGCTGTAAGCCCAGGATGCCAAACCTGGCAGGCGTATTAAAGCGTGGGGCGGACAAACCCTATGTACACAAGTGCTAAGTCGCTAGTGCTCAAACCGTGTTTCTTCAAACACCTAATCATGTTAGCATGACGGCGGTTAGCTTTGCCCACTATCATTACCACATGTGCAGTCCACTTCAAGTTTGCTTGTAATATTACACCAAGGACCTTGGCCTTGTGCACAACTTCAAGTTGCGTACCTTATCCGCCATAGGGTTGATGCATTAATGACCTAATTTGGAAGAACACACTGTGGTAACGGTAACTATCATGTTAATACCCCCCTCACATGTAGCGAAAATCGATCGGGCGACTCTGCGAGCTCTAAATTACGAGGAGGCATAACCCTTCCCGTCTGGTCATGCCTCCTCGTAATTTAGAGCTCGCAGTCTCGTCGTCCGATCGATTTTCGCTACATGTGAGGGGGGTATTAACATGATATTTACCGTTACCACAGTGTATAAGGAAGACAACTAAAAGCTGTTGCATTGCTGTTGAATTACGTTAAATATATTCCCATCTCCAGAAGCAAAACAATGAAAACCATTATTACTATCAAGTCTTTTCACACTCAGGCAGTTACGAACACTGCTATATCTGCTGTCTGTTATTGAGACTGGCGATTTTATAAGGAAGCTGAATATTTTGTTCTATGTTTCTTTGCTTACTCTAATAAAGCTTAAATGGTTGTGGTTTAATTCGAGTCTGTGCTTTCTTTGTTTGTAAGTGTAACGGAATGTTTGTATGTGTAACCATGAGACAGGAATTTTATATAATTATATATATAAATCCAGCATAGTGTTATAGTGTTATCTTGTTCACCTACCGATAGATGGAGAAACGCATTACAGAGCAATGCTACCTAAACATAACGTGCTGGCGTAGCTTATAGAACAAATATTGAATATATACCTGTTACCCACTTAATTACGTCTTGTGCTCACCATAATGTCCACTCACATGGTGAGGGCTATCTTTATACTTCAATCCGGAATGCTTTTGAAGAAGGAAAACTAGCAGGAAGGTCGAGCTTGGTAAGTGCGGATGCAAAATCGACTTTTGTAACTCAGAGGTAAAAATAGGTTAGACAGAATATACGTTTGAGGACAAAATTTGTTGCTTTTGTCCCAACTGTATTCATCTTTCGCGCTCAAACTCTCTCTCTCTCTCTCTCTCTCTCTCTGTCTACCTGCCTGTCTGCCAATGACTACTCTTCCCACAAGAAAATGGTTTCTTTCGGAAGTAACCCTTTCAAACTCAGAATCTAAGAACTCTATCAGCTGCGTCACAGTCCACGTTTTCTTTCTAACCTAAAGTAAATTCCTTGCTTTTTAGTCATTCACGTTGTCGCCTGTTTTCCCCGTTCCGTCAAACTCGGACACATGTTGTGGAATATGTTACGAAATAATTGATGGTAAAATTTCACCTGTGAGCACTGTGGTCTTACACGTAACGCTAGGGGGCGTGAGTGCACTGCTACACCCCATACCCCCACTAACACTTTCAGGGGAGGGGCTTCTAAATCGAATTTACCATTCCATACATGGTTAAGCCATGCAAAACAATCACTTAAAAACACATTTACCTACATTTAAAACCTCAAATCTTTACCCCCACCGCAAAGCTGGATTTGTCAGGTTTGTTTTGGTTAAAAAGGAGCGAGTTTAACTCCGGCATTTTAACGAGCTACAGCCAGATGATTGTCATGATGCCAGGATTTCACCCCCTGTCCTAATGGATCAGTCCACTATGGAGGTCGAATATGTTCACGCCCTTCATTCTGTTGGCGACGGTTGCAACCTTTTGACCTGATAAGAACTACCTGTTTGTGTTGTTTACCTGGTTTGCAACGGCGGTAGGAGGACCGAACGAAGAAGACCCACCACAGCGTGTAGGTTGGGAGAAAATCACGCGCTGTCCCGCCAGAGTCCGAACAGGGCCATGAGGCATGATATGGCACGTTACCAGGTTATCACGAACTTCAAGGTAGATCGTTTTATTTTAGGACATCGCTTCAAGCATGCCTAGACCACAGGGAGGGCGGGCAATTCAACAGTCAGTGACTTGAAACAAATGATACCTGAGGTCACCAACACCCCTCCCACAAGACAGGGTTTGGTCTATCAGACACGTACGAGGGGTGATCAATAAGTCCTGGGCTTGACAAATGAATAAGGTACGTTACTCAAACTTTGGGGCAAAACTATGTCCTGTATCTATATTTACGAAATTCTACATTATTTATTTACTTTCCAATCGACGTCCTTTTGGAAATCTGTAGGTAAGTGCCAGGAAATACAACCATTTTTTTTTATTCACATTTCTTTAAAGAGGATGAGACGGAAAGCAGACCCTGCTTATCGAGGTCTTCTCCTCATGTACATAAACAAAATAAAGACACACATACAGGACTACAAAACGCTAAATAACAAAGGCAAGAGATAATGATAACGACATGAAATAAAACAACAAGGGATCAAATAACAAAGTGACGTGTAGCTGGCATACAAACTTAGAAGTATTCAAATAAGGTTATAAATCAACTTAAACAACCTGTCTATTGAACACAAGACATAACTACATGAAAATAAACAAGGAATCAAACAACAGAGTGACATATGGCTGATAAACAAACTTAGAAATAATC
Source organism: Branchiostoma floridae (assembly GCF_000003815.2). Taxonomy (NCBI): domain Eukaryota; kingdom Metazoa; phylum Chordata; class Leptocardii; order Amphioxiformes; family Branchiostomatidae; genus Branchiostoma; species Branchiostoma floridae. The sequence goes on along the minus strand of NC_049985.1, from coordinate 18,911,891 downwards.
AAATAAGGTTCAGCTAAAACGATCTGTCTGTTTGATGAACTTAAATAAAACATCAAATAAATGACAGTTCTGAATGGTAGATAGTACTGGGTTTCCCCTGAGTAAGGTTGAACATAAAATATTTTCAGTGGTGTGTCTTGGGTCAAATGGTAAGATACCCTGCATGAACATAGTGGTTAAAGGTGACAACATATCAAGTCTTGCATCATTGTATAGAGGACAGTGTAGAAAATAATGTATAGTTGATTCGTTAGGGTGGCCACATTTACACATAGGACTACTTACACATTTATGTTGGAACAGGTGGAAATTCAAGTGACCGAAGTTAAGTCTAAGTCTAGTGAGATGGATTGCTGGGAATCTGGGACCATGCGAGAAGTGAAGGTGGGTAGGAGGTCTATAGAAAAAAGACTCCAACTCATTTTTGAAGCTAGAAACAGAGGGAGATACTCTGGTAGTGAGCGGTAGTTTATTCCATGAAAGAACAGAGGAAGGTAAGAATGATCTCCTGTACTTCTCAGTTCTAGAAGGAATTTGGATATAATTTTGATTAGCACGAAGGCTGTATGTAGTGCGGTCACAGATCTGGGGTGGAATAATTTCACAAAGATATTCAGGTGTTAAACCGTTAACCATTTTGTAAAAATGAATAAGTTTGTGCTTTTGGTGTCTGCTGGCAGTAGTTTCCCACCCAACTTCTGACAAGATACTGTCGTTACTTGTTCCTCTCATTGCACCTGTGCAAATTCGAGCTGCAGTGAGCTGGACAGATTCAATTAGGTTGCAATCTTTAACCGACAATTCATCCCATACAACATCGGCGTACTCTAATAGTGGTCGTATCATAGTTTTGTAAAGAATTTCGAGTGTTTGCCTTGGAGCAAATCTTGAAATTCTCTTTAGTAAATTTGTTCGTTTCATTGCATTAGTTGTAATAATTGAAACATGTAATGACCATGATAATTTTGGCGTAAGATGTAGGCCGAGGTGTTTATGAGAGGATACCTCAGTCAACCGAATACCCATAAAATACAGTGGTGGATGTACAACTTTAGTTCGCTTGGTTGTAAAAGTTATTAGTTGAGTTTTAAGAGGGTTGAATGTAACGAGCCACTGACGTGACCAGTTATGAACTAGTCTAAGATCGTGATTTAGCCTTACAGCTGAGGTAATAGGGTCTCTAACAATCTCAGTTAGTGAGGTATCATCTGCAAATAAGCGGCCATCCGTTTCTAAGTTGTCCACCAAATCATTGATGAAAACAAGGAAAAGAAGTGGGCCCAAAATAGAGCCCTGTGGGACACCAGCACCAATGGGTAACCATTCGGAACAGGCTCCGTTGAGTACAACACGCTGCTCACGATCATTTAAATATGACTCAATCCAGGCAAGGAGGGGACCAGTTATTCCTAATTGTTTTAATTTGAAAATAAGCCCCAAATGCCAAACTTTATCAAATGCTCAAGATATGTCTAAAAAAACAGTACGTACATCAAGTCCTTGATCAAGTGCTTGATGCATATTATGTGTTAGATATAACAGTGAGTTAACTGTCGAGTCTCCCGGAGAGAAACCTGAGTTTCGATCGGTGAGCAGTTTGTTTTCGTACAAGTAGGATGACAAGGGGATATATACAATTCTCTCAAAGACTTTTGATATACAACACAGCAGAGATATAGGCCTATAATTTGTCTTTGTCTGTTTGTCACCATTTTTATGGACGGGAATTACATTTGAGCGCTTCCAAATTCCCGGGAAGCAGCCGCCTTGAACTGACCTATTAAACAAATTGGAAAGTGGCGCAGCAAGGGATGGGGCAATGTGTTTGAGAAGTCTGTTGCCGATGCCATCGGGTCCAGTGGCCTTACCAACGTCGAGATTGCACAAAATTGTATAGACATCAAGGGGAGAACAATTAATGCAGTTCTTAGTAGATTCAGTTCTAGGTGTAAATTGCGGAAGGGTGGCTCCAGCTGTGTTTAGGTGCGTTTGTGACGCAAAGTATTGATTAAAAGCCTCAGCCTTGGCCTTGTCATCTGATACAACACGTCCATTGTCAATCAGGGATGGTATTGCTCGATCCAGCTTACCCAAGAACATTTCTTTGGAAACTGACCACCACTTTTTAGGATTTGTAGCAGGGTTAGCGAGATCGAGACACAGGCTGAGACGATGGTTCAATTTAGCTTTCCTAATGAGGCTTGTACACGCGTTGCGTATATGTTTGAAAGTCTGAAACAAATCTGGACTATTTGTCCTTTTGTATTTCAAGTAAAGTCGCTTCTTTTTTTCTCAGCATATGCCTAATTTCACAGGTCATCCACGGCTGATCCCTCGGGCGAACAGTGATCACTTTACTAGGCACAAACATTCTGATAGCGCTAGAGAGGGTCGCCATAAATGACTCAGTTGTGGCATCAATATCAGGAAGGTTCGCCGAAAACATGGCATTCCAATCGATAGTCAGAATTTTGAAGTTCAGTCCCTCGTAATCCGCCTTTCCAAAATCGTAGACGGTTCTTTTGAATGTTTTAACAGGTGGGATCCTGAGAGACATTTTTCCATATATAAGAGAGTGATCGCAGTTGGATAGAGGTGCATGTGTACCACACTCGGTGAAAAGACTGGGAGAATCGGTGATAATTAGGTCAATCAACGTTGTCGTCCGCTCAGTAATTCGAGTGGGCTCTCGAATTAGCTGTACAAAGTTATTATCAGCAACAAACCTGTCGATGTCGACTGAGGAATTATCTGAAGTATTGTTAAAATCCCCAACAATAACTACTGCAGTTTTACCACCTGGGTCAGTCATAATGACGTCTGCTGAATTCTGCAGGTGATCTATGAATGCTGTGCGTTCTTGCGCACTTTGACCAGGAGGTCTGTAGCAGACACAGATAAATACTTGCCAATTGTTGGCCTCAATTTCACACCAAATTGTTTCAAAAAGATCGCATTCTAAATCACTCCTTCTTTTAGAAGGTATTGAGTTCCTGACATAAAGTGCGACTCCACCACCATGCCGATTTCGGTCACGTCGCATCGGGGACTGGTATGAGGCAAGTGAAATGTCCGAATCGGGTATTGTGGAATCGCACCAGGTTTCAGACAAAGCAATAACATCAAAATCATCCTCAAGAGCAATCGTTTCAAGCTCATGAAGTTTAATGAAATCGTTGGCAGACAGGCTCCTCACGTTTGAGTGGCATATAGACAGGTGTCTTTGTTTATCTAATGGGAATTTGCCCATGACGAGGTTAGGTTAGTCTGGTTGCCGCGCAAACGGGAGGCTTGTTATTAGATAATCGTAAGGACACCAGCTACACAAGACGGTGGTAAGACATAAAACATCATAACACACAAAATGAGATCTTATCCTAAATACAACCATTGTGATTTATGATCAGAGAAATTGTCAAAATTCTTGACGTCATTGACGTCTCTTATCTTTTTTTTATATGGCTGACTGTTGGAGTACAAAACTCCATTTGGGGTCATGTGGCCCACCTGCAGCGTATGTTTTAATCACGTCATTCGTTAATATTTAAATATTCTTATTATCATTAATATGTTTCATAAATTCTGTGGGGGTGTTTTTTGTATTACCCATGCTTTACACAAAATTTGAAACATGAACCAATTTGTATTGCAATGTTTACTTATAGCTATTATAGCTTCTAGTTCATGTTTTTTGTTACAAATCAATCGTGCATTGCAGACGAGAATGTTTGGCATTCGGTGAGACTCAGTTTGTTTACCTACCGTAGCCAATGAGTGATCCTCCTCCTTGATTGAATTCACGTTGGCAAGGTGGCGATGGCGCGCTTTGTTCTTCAGGAATGTCTGGCGTTCATCGGGCAAAATTGGGCGATTGTTGATGATCGTGCAGATTTTTCTTGCTGTGCTGCGTCCAGCTTTGCATCCTCTTGTGTTCCAGATACCACACTGGACAAGCAGACTCTTGGTCTGCCCAGGAACTACATTATTTCGACGAGAGAGAAGGAATTCCGCCCTGGAGTAGTAGCGCCCTCCCACAGCAGTAGCCACCATGTCTTTGTCTTGCAGAAACAACACCACCAGGACGCATAAAAGCGGGTATATCCACATGGTTGTCAGAATCTTGGAACACTAAGACAGTTATATACACACTAAAATACTGACATTTAAACCAGAGTCTATAAAAACGAAGTTTCTCGCAGGAAACTCAGAAAGCCTAAAAACAACATGGCAGCCCACCAGGAGCGCCCCACGGTCAAAATCCTAGCAGAACTGAAGGCCTTCGGCCTTCGGCTCTCCGCCAACCTCCGAAATCGTAAAAGAAACTTCGGTCCGAGACCTTATGGATGTCATCAGCACGCTCATTAATTTTCGCATGATTTCAGGAAAAATAGAATTTTTTTTCCTCTTCGGGGATGGTCAGATAGACCATGAAAACATTAGGCAAATATGTTGTGTTGTAGCCTAATAATCACACTTGTAGAAGTGACACTAGGGAGATAGCCATGACTAACGTTATAGTTGCAGAAGTGAAACTTGTTGGATAGTTGTAAAAGTGCCACCAATATGGAAGTCATGAATGTTGTTGCCAGCTTGGCAAGTGATACCAGTGTACCACACTAGTATATCTAGTATCACTTTTACTACACTAGTTCATTTCTTTACAGGACACTTGTTAGGTGTGATGTCAAGTTTTGTCACTTCAACTTTGTTACAGAGTTTATGGTGTCTATTTTGAAAATTAAGCCATCTTGTTTTGTTTTCGCGCTATCTCATTTTTGCCCTCTGCATAGAATGTCATCCATAAAATGTACTTGCTGTGGCCATCCGGTGATTGTGTGTCTCTTTGCTTATTACCTCATGAAATATTCATGGTGGTTATATTTTCATTGCGTATGTAACCGTTATGTGTGTGTGTGTGTGTGTGTGTTAGTGTGTGTGTCTGTCTGTCTGTCTGTCTGTCTGTCAATCTGTCAACAAGATAACTCAAGGGCTGGGTGGATTGGTTTAAAACTTGGTGTGTTGGTAGGCTGTGGAGAAAGATTGAAATGATTAGATTTTCCCGTGGTACTGCAGCGTTCCGATTTTGCTATTTTGTGTTCTGAACATGCTATGGACACGATTTTCGTGTGTTTACCGATGTCATCCATAAAATTTACTTGCCTTGGCCTAACATTTTTAATCTAAGAAGTAAACATTAAATTAGTTAGACTTTAGCGTGAATATTGTTAAATGTTGCTTGATATATAACTACAGTATTAAACGATGCTGATAGTAATCAATTTGACATGGATTGACTGATAATCTTGAATCTTCATTATTATGAAGACAAATAAAAGTGGGCAGGAGTGGAACTTGGAAGAAGCAGAAAAAATGACAATAACAATAACAATGACAATGAAGTTTATTGCATATTCATGCCGCTTTTGGGCCAAATGCAGTAATCGGATACAAAGGGAGTGATAAACATCGGATCCAATTTAATGGAGCGATAAAAACGCTATACATGCTTCTTCTCTCTTCTACACGTGTAGACAAACTTACAGCAGAGCTTTGCGCTTGCGTGGCTATAATACAAACCAACAAGGAAATAACACCATAGCATCACAGCCTAAAAGCTACACTAATAGCCTTACCTTAACTTTTTGTGTAGCTGTACATTGTATGATTAAACAGGAAATGGCAAAGCAACTGGATACTAAAACTTTACATGGGTATTTTGGACTCTAGTATTTTTAGACACATGTAGAGAGGAAACGTCAGGAACTGGTGGTGTCTGAGTCTTATAGACTTGACATATCATCATGATGCTGTATCTGGTCATGCTGCAGTACAGACATACAGACCAGCATCTGCTGCAGTAACATTAATTAGTTATGGTGATGGCACCATTCACACCCACAGTCACGTTCCCACCTGACTCAACAGTAACATTCCTTCCAGATGGGAGGGTGACTGTGATGTCTGGTGTAGGGATACCTGATACAGATCAAACGAAGGGTATCCCTCCTGCGCCAACGTGTTATTGTCAACCCTCTGAAAGCTTACAATGCTTGGCTTTTCACAGGTCAGGTCGTCAGGACTGATATCATCAATAAAATGACAACTGTGTATTTCATGCTAGACTTTATTTTGTTTGGCTGGAGGAGGATTGTGACAATCTAAACCTATGGCTTCTTCACGGGGCTGGGTCAAGCGTAGTACGATTTTGTGCCGGCCAATTTTTTAAGAAGGCTTTGACAAACTCACCACCGACGAAGATCTAAGAAAACTTTTTCCCCGCAAAAAGACATCTGAAATTTGCATGGCGCATGCAAGACAATTCCAAAAACGCCATCAGTTGGCGATCGTAAGACCGTGGCTACAGCCGCAGCTTTAATTTCTTTTAATACTCGGAGTTCAGTTAGGGTAGTTCAATTCAAAGCTGGCCTGACAGCGGCCCTTGGTACCTCTTCGGTCGATGACACGACTTCCTGTGAGGACAAATGGTCAAAGCAGCGCGACTCTCTGCATCGAGTAGGTAAAGACACATTTGGTCCGCAAAGCAGGAAGCGGCCAGATTGGTTCCAAGCTAATCTAGACAAAGTTGGCCCAGTCCTGGATGAAAAGCGAAACTCCCGACTGACTTACATCAACTTTCCAATGCACAGCGTGTTCTCTGGTAGACTCAGATAGTTTTCTGGGACAACATCTGTGAAAAGGTGCAAAAGTGCGACGATCGTGCTGACATCGCAGGTGTCCATGCGGCCTTGAAGTCTGTCCTAGGACCTTCAGCCGGACTCATTGCTCCCCAGCCAGACTCCGATGGCAACATCTTGCTGACGAAAACCGAACAGCTCAGGCGCTGGGTTGATTGCTACAGTACTCTCTATAGTAACCCTGTGCCTTTCCACAAATCTGTACTGGACTGCATAGAACAACTACCGGAACTATCAAACTAGCTTGGGCAGCAAACCTACCTTGCAAGAAGTTGAGAGGGCTCTTAAGGACATGAAAAGCGGCAAGGCCCCTGGGAGTGACGGTATTCCCCCAGAACTCCAAAAACTTGACGTACCTGTCCTGAGAGAACACCTGCTCGATCTGCTTGTATCTTGCTGGCGCAAATGCCGCGTCCCACATGATCTCAAAGATGCAAAGCTGGTGACCCTCTTCAAAAACAAGGGATCTAGGCAAGTCTGAGACAACTACAGAGCCATTGCTTTCAAATTGCTTAGTCTGGTTGGGAAACTCTTTGCCCGAGTAATTCAATGAGATTGCATGTTATTGCATACAGAATCTACCCGGAATCTCAGTGCAGCTTCAGGAGGCACCGATCTACAATCGACAGGGTCCTTACCCTCCGGTTGCTTCAGGAGAAGTGCTTTGAACAAAACAAACCGTTTCTGGCTGTTTTTGTAGATCTAACAAAAGCCTTTGATTCGGTGAACCGTGAAGGCCTGTACCTGGTGCTACACAAGCTAGGCTGCCCTCCGAAACTCCTAGCTATCATCAAAGCCTTCCACGATGGAATGTCTGTTCGTGTAGACTTTGACGGTGACCTTTCCTAAGCCTTCACAGTATAGTGCCGAGTCAAACAGGGATGCGTGTTGGCGCCAACCTTGTTCGGTATCTTCATGTCCACACTTCTGCACATCGCTTTTCCAACTCTGCCATTTGTTCGTAGGCATCAGGGTCATGCCTCCTCGTAATTTAGAGCTCGCTGACAACTCGGCCGAGCTAAATTCTTGATTTGTAAACTGGGCTTAACGATGCCACGTTCTGCTCTCATGGTGAAGCCGAATAATACCTGTGACAGTTTGGGCCAAATGATAAGTGTGAAGAAGACGGTGGCTTTCTCAACCAATACACCACCTGCTCAAATCAAAATCAAGGAGAACCTGCTTGACACGGTCGATGACTTCCGTTAGCTAGGCTCCACTGTCTCGTCCTCTGGGAACCTTAACCGTGAAGTCGACTCGCGCATTGGCCAGGCTGCAAATCTGTTCGGGAAGCTGAAAAGGCGTGCATGGGACAATAAGTACCTCACAATTCACACTAAGGTCCGGATTTACCAAACATGTGTACTGTCCGCTCTACTCTATGGTAGCGAGACCTGGGCTTCCCATACACACGTTGAGAGGAAACTCAACAGTTTTCACTTAAGGTGCCTCAGGAAGATCTGTGGAGTTACATGGATGGACAAAGTTTCAAACCTGGAAATCCTTAGGAGATGCGGCATCACTAGCCTGCACCCAATCATAAACCAACGCAGGCTGAGATGGTTGGGTCACGTGTCCCGCATGGCCCACTCACGTCTCCCCCACCAAGTGTTGTACGGACAGCTTGCAGACGCGACAGGGGGCGTCCAAAGCTTCGCTTCGTTAACGTATGCAGGCGTGACCTGAGACAATTCAACATCACTGCTGACTGGGAGAAACTCGCCCAGGATCATGCTTCCTGGAGGCACACGCTCCACAAAAGGCTCTAAAGAACTAGAAAATGTATTGGAGAAAAAGGAGGCTCACCTAAGTAGGAAGAACACGAACCATGTCAATCTGCGGAATTCCGCAGCAAGAACTGCGGAAAGCTCTGCAGAAGTCGAGCTAGCTTTGCTGCACACCGACGGGCTCATCGGCGTTGAACAGATCGTCCGTTAGGATCAAAAGGACTATGATGATGATGTTCGGTCAATTTTTATCGATGAGGATATATTGTATATCGATAATTGTGTAGCCTTTTGAGGTGTTAATGTTTACGATGGGGATATATTGTAGCAGTTGTGTGGATTAGGGCTGGGTATCGGTACAGCGTACCGGTACAAAACAGGCTTTTCTTATTGGACCGGTCCAGAAAAACCGGACCTGAAATAATTAGGTTGACCGGATGTTGGACCGATTAGAAAATTAACAGATTATTTTATCAGGCATTCACACGTTTTGGCGCTTGCAGGTGGAAGAAAATAACAAGAGTGAAGTAGAGTAGAGTCTTTAGTAATTTCTACCAAGTTTTACAGTCAATCGTACAGGTGCAATCAGCGTTGTAGGGTTTAAAAACGCCAGTGTAAGTCTAATACTCCACCAAACAGATTTCTTTGCAGTGAAATGGACCATTGGTATGAGCCATACTGAATCAGGTCCAGGTTCAGGTCCGGACCTGGACCTGATCCTTTGGACCTGAACCGGACAGGTTGGGAGGACAACTTGTAAAGGTGTTGATACACCTGTTTTGTCCTCCCTTCCACTTGTTTTTGCATGTGGTGAATTCAAATAAAGAAATAAAGAAATAAAGAATTTTCTGTACCGGTACCCACCCCTAGTGTGGATCGTTTGTTTTGGTAGCTTCTTTCAAAGCGGGCAGTCATAGCCTTTTCTGCTTTGTACAAACATCTTTAAAATGCATATAAGCTTCAAATCACATTCAAATAAAATGAAAAAATCCCCAGGGGGAACACAAAATTGTATTCGAAACATTCAAGGTTCAACCATATTTATGCTGGACTTTTTCAATCTATGACGTCATACATGTTTAAACTACCCGTTGGGTCCGCTATCTTGGGTCGGCCAACTTTAGTTTTCAAAAATACATTTTTTCAGCACACAACCACAAAAGACATCGTAGATAAATTAAAAATGTTCATGGCCGTTGACGTCATTAAATTAGCATAATTTATGCATATTTAATTATGAAATTGAAACTTAATTACATACTATTTTATTCATGTAATAAAGTAGCAGTAATGTAGCAAGAAAACCTGACAAATACATTAAATTTGTTTGAACCAAAATAAATGATTTTCGTCTATGTCTGTCATCAACCGGTTGCCATGGCCACGAAAACATGGAAAATTATGTAAACTTTGTTAAATTGGTGTCAACTAAAATTTTAGGAAAAGTCAGCAAATTTTGTTGCTTTATTCTAAGCCGTTCGGGCGTTATGAGACATGAAAGTTGGAGCCGTCTCAAAAGCCACACCCCCCAACCCCCCACCCCACCCCACACCCGTCTGAATAGTGTTAATATAGTGTTCCCAGTTCTTTCTTATCAGCAAAAAATAGGAATTAAAGTCTGCAATGTTAACACAGAATTTTCATTTGCCAGAAACAGAAAAACTTTCTGAAAACATTGAATAAGACAGCTGATAGAAGCAATTTCCTCAACATCTGCATGTATTGCAGATACGAAGCAACAAATGCCTCCAAATGTTTTGGTTCCGACCAAAGACCAAACAGCCGAAGGCTATATCATAACCTATTCCACAGGGAATGCAGTCGCGCAATTGTTTTTCAAAGCGATCGAAGCGCTATAAAAATTTCTCCTCCCCCGAGGTGTCGCCAAAAATATTAATCCATGCAGTACACAACAATGCCTTCCTGGCACTCCATTGCTGATATCTAGGTTGTCTCGTGGCATCAAACGTGCAGATTTTGTCAGCTTTTTGGATTGTTTAAAACAGCTACATTATGGCACTTATGGCATAATGGATGTGTCATACTCTCTACATAGGTCGATGACCTCCACATTAAACCATTTTAAAGCCTGCAAAACTGTCATTGAAAATATCAATAATTTTTTTTAAATATCACGGTTAGGAATGTAATGCATACTTACCCGTTGTTGTTTTATTAAAAGTAAAAAAAAGGGAAAACTTAGAAATTCAAGGTACTTTTCGTTTATTATCATGTGCTGAGAGGTCCTTCTGTTCCTAATTTCCACATGACTAGACCACCTCTGACGCCTCTCGAAGATCTATCATAAAAGTCCATTACACACACAATTCTCTAACCAAGGACATCAATTTGCATGACGTTCTGCTCTCAATCCACGCCATTAACGCTTTCTGATCATCGACAATAGTTGATCATGTTTAAAAAAATAAGAACCTGATTTCAAGATACAAAGAAATGGCTGGATGATAGTGGTTGCATATTATTTACGGGAACACATTCGATGAAGAAGGACTCTTGTATGCATGTCCTTCATTTACCATTGGTTACGCCCTAATCTTTCATATCATAACGACACAAAATTGGCTCAGACTATCATGTTGGAATATAGCGTGAGGGGTACAGGCAGTACAGTACCGTTTTAACAGATATTGTGAAGTTTCTAAGGTCTTACCCGTAGACACAGCAATAAATCTTCCTACTCTTTCATTTTGAGTATCATACCTCTCTACTTCTTTATCCATATCCGACCATCCCATTGGAAAAAAATGAAAATTATAATTTTCGTCCGTTGGCCTAAAAGTGTCCTTCGCTGCAGAGTCTTTTATCTTTCATAGATTGCTCTGAAATATTTGACACTTTCCATACTTTAATGACCATAGAATGATGTCTAAAACTATTCATAAGGATTATAATGTTGCATACAGCAATTTCTGCCAAACACTCCACTGGTTATATCTCGGTTGTCACGTAGCCACACGTACGTACAAATATTGTCAGTTGCTGGGTGTGTTCAAAATAGCTACATGATGGATGTTCGGTAATTTAAGTGACATTCCCTCCACAGCGGTCAATAACCTCCACATTAAAAATGTTTTTTTAGGTCTGCAAAAATGTTCTTGAAACTGCAGATACATATCACGGTTTGGAATCAAGTCATACTCACTACCTTTATATCTGCTTTGTTTTCCTATTCAAGTATTGCTGATATCTTGGATGTCACACGTACAAATATTGTCAGTTTCTGGTGTGTTCAAAACAGTTACATGATGGATGTATGGTATAATGGAAGTGTCATAATCACAACAGCGGTCAATAACCTCAGCAATAAACCATCTCACAAGCTGGCAAAACATGTTCTGGAAACCACAAATAGACATAACTGTTTGAAAGCTAGTCATACGTGCTAACCTTATGTAATTTTGATTTTGTTTCATCTAAAGTAAATAAAAAAAGTGAAAGAACTGAAAAAGGCAAGGTACTTGTCTTTTTTACTCCCAAGATGGTCTCCTATTCGATTTCCGCATGACCAGACAACTTCTAGAGTCTCTCTTGGGTCTATCGTAAAGGACTATTATATACACTATTCTCTTTGACAAGGACATCGAGCCACATGGCGTTCTGCTTTGTATTATACCCTAAAATTGTAAACATGGTACATTGATAAAAATAACGCGCCTGCTGAACACGCGAACGTTGAGCAGGTTGCAAAAAAAATAGGAATTCAATTTCAAGATACAAGAAATTGGTGCGTGATATTGTGTTTTATTTACAGGAACAAAGTCGATAATAAGGGACACTTGTATGAATGGCATTCAGTTTCCATCGGTTACGCCCTAGCCTTTCATATCATAACGACACAAAATTTGTCCAGACTATCATTTTGGAATAGGGTGAAAGATGCAGGGAGATCGTTGTCCTGGCTGATTTTCATCCAAAAACATACTTATCTGAGGCAAAGGATTGATTGATGTTGATTTAATTCACTACTAAAACGGTAAATACTCAGTAGGACGTAATATAAGTTTACCCAAACGTAGGCGTATTTCTTACGGGACCTCTCGCGTTTGTTCCCGTCGGCTTTTAAAGGACGCACCCGTCAGAAGGATGACTTTACAGCAAGGTCCTGTCTTCATGTTCATGTTCACCTGGTGTATTATTCTCACATGTGCACTACGTGTTGAAGGTAGGCTCTCAAATCATTTGATATGGAATGAATAATCCTCATTTGTTGTTTCAATAAAGAGCTATCTATATATTAAATAAGTTGTATTATTCTCTCGCAGGAAAAAGATAGTATCAAGGTTACATCAAGCAATAAGTAAACGTTAGTCTTATCAAACTTCACGTGTTTGTTTCTTCAAACCTATATATAATGTAGTGACGTTTGTTGTTATTTAACTTAATGATAACGAAATTGTATCTAGGTAGCCCTAGATCTAAGAAGGAACTAATTTTGATTATCTAGCCTTATAGTACAGATTTTAGCACATAAAGTGAAGTTTCATCTTTTTTTCTAGATGCATAGATTTATTTCTATGATCTTATCCATAGATACAGCAACATGTTTCTACTATTCCATTTTTAACATCATGCCCATCAAAGCTAGTTGAGCCGTGGGGAAGAATTTTACAGGTTGCAAATATAAATAGTTCAAACTTGCAAATATAAATAGTTCAAACTTGACAGGGGTATGCTGACAGTCAATTTAAACAAGGATACAATGTCTGTGCTCTGGTGTGAAAACACAACGTGAACTATACTGTGTTGGATTTATGTTTGCATCGTTTATCTAGGTATTTTGTCTGTGCATTACAATTTTTTTTAACAACAATAGTGGACAACAATACAGGTAAATTTCAAAAATTGAGTTATGCTTTAGGACGGCGCTCTCACCGCGCTCTCTCTGCGACCTGAACGTTGAGATATCGCTTAACAAATTGTATAGAAAAGAAACGAATCTTTCTACACTTTGTGTATTTTGTTGTCTTCTCAGTCACACATTAACGTTTTGTATGATATACCCAATGTGAAAGCGAAGGTTAGACATTGCCTTCTAATCTAAGGTTATCCTATTTAGGTCGCAGTGAGAGCGCAGCGCGATCGCAGTCTAGTGGAAAGGGGGCACCTGCGTATATATTTAAGTCTGTATGAGGCGCGCATGGAAGTATTTGCCTCCACCAGGCCCCACAGGTCGTTGGAAAAATGATAGAAATTGGACAAAAGTAAACAGGTAACAAGTCAGACGAGTTAGATTGGTCGCTAACCATACTTCTCGGTCAGCTAACTCATCTGGCATGTTATGTATCTATTTTTGTCCAATTTGTACTATTTATCCCCGCGACCTGTGGAGCCTGGTAGAGACTAAGAGCTTCATACGCACCTAAAACGGACTTGAATATATACGCTTGTGTGACCCCACCTTAATATGAAAATGACTTCCTGTCGTCTCCTGTAATAGCAGGCCATTCTTTCTGCGACCAGCTGGGTAGAGATCCCCTGTAGAGTTTAATCAATTTATGATGTTTGAAGGATGTAAGGAATCAAGTGAGCAGATAGAAGATAGATTTTTTTATGGTGGAGAACAGCTCCACAGTGTGCATATGACATGATAAGGCGTGCCATACTCTCCACCGAGGTCAATAACCTTCACATTAAAAGAGATTTCTTTTTCAAACCTACAAATAAATTTCTATCCAAATTAATTTCAGTTTTTGGAAGCAAATGTCATGAGCGCTATCCCTTTCCTATTTAGGTAAAAAGGGACAACTGGAAAAGCCAAGTTGAACGTAAACCATTGCGTTTTCCTAAGTCATTGCACTTTTCTAAAATTGGCGTCGTTTAGGTGTGGTCTAGCAATAAAAGACACAACATATTAATTATTCATAAACGAGCTAAAACATTCAGCGTCATCAACCATAAATATTGACTGTTCAAGCAAAGCCAAAGAATCGAATGAGCCTTTTTTTTCACGATTGTAAGATTAATATGCAATGTACAGCTCTTTATTGATGATGATCTTTATTTGCATGTTCCTGCACATGTGGGTTAAATGCAGCAAATCCCATGATGGGATACTAAAGACTATTATAGTAAGTACTATTACATGTAACAGGAGGTGCCCCAACACGGTACGCTTTTTCTTGCGCTCAAACTCATGGCGCTCCATCGCTAGTTGCCTGAGAGTGGTCAAATTTTGATGACTGAATTTTTTACACATAGATTTGAACAACATACTTGAATAAGAAATGCATTCATGTGGTTCATGAACCTTTCGCGCTGCGTGTTACAAGCGGCAAACACTGTGAGACAATTTCGTGTATGTAACCTTCCAATTTTGTGCTACGCTGGACAGTGTGCCTGACTTGGTACACTTTTTTTTTACATTTTGCTCTCTTCAGAAGTAAGTGGTAAATTTAAGTACACAGAAAAAAATTAACAGTATGATATTTTAGTTTTCTTTTGACAGTAAAATCGTGACTGTTGTACTTCTTGTCTCACATGAGGAAGGCTCTACCTAGAACAATCCAGCTGATGTTTTTACGGGCAATGGGCCGAATGCACTGATTGTGAATGCCCGACTAAAAAAAAAACATTACGAAAAAACGACACCGCCAACATCAACAAAACTCTGTCTGATTATATGAAAATATCATCAACA
The DNA here is from genome assembly GCF_000003815.2 of Branchiostoma floridae. Taxonomy (NCBI): domain Eukaryota; kingdom Metazoa; phylum Chordata; class Leptocardii; order Amphioxiformes; family Branchiostomatidae; genus Branchiostoma; species Branchiostoma floridae. The sequence continues at coordinate 18,896,811 of NC_049985.1, read as the reverse complement.
TCTCTCTATCAAGTCTTATTTTCATAGGCAGTACGAATCATTTGTTACAGTCAAATAAATCTTTGGAGCATTCTCTAGTCTGCCACCTTCACGGCCACACTCCCTTCGGAGTACAATGGTGGCAATGTTTATGTCGCTTCCTTTTGGTTGCTTTTCTACTCAACAAACATTTGAAGACCCATATTCATAGTGTTTTATGGAGCTTTATTTATGTGTATCATGACAGTTGTGTGGCTGCTTGGAAGAGTTCGTATAGTTAGCGACACGAGCCGCCAATACGCAGAGGCCGGTGACCGCAGTGATTCAGCACTGTCAACATTACTGTTAGAATTCTGTTTTAAAAAAGTCATGAAGTAAATATGTTAAAGTATACTTGGAATGCAAATTAAAGCTGTGTGCATGGACCTGGTTTATTTACCTTTGTAATCAGCATAGTCAGTGGCAACAAACACGGTGTACTTATGGATAATAAGATCAGCAAAAAATCCGTACCGTCTTACGACGGGAATCATCTTAGGACGGCCCCCGTTAGTATTACAATTGAGTTAACAATACATCTGCAGCAATGCTATCAATATATCTAACGTTTATATGCCTCTTCCCTTTTCTTACAACATGTGTATACGAATTCACAGAGTTTGTGCTGTCTGTGGTTGTCATTATACGTACAAACAGCTTGTCGTTGCTTAACTCTTTACATCGTGTATCAACATTAATTATGCAGTATCAGAATTTCCATCATATGCATATTTTGTGTTTGCTTAAACTCTTTGGAGTAAGGATATGAATGCATTTATGTACGTATGTATATCGGGAGTCTTAAACCTTCATCAATCATCGTGACTACTATAACACAAAAGGACGCGGTAACCGCGGTAACCGCTCAAAAACTCACTACAAGAGCCTTCTGGTGCATACACAGTGTTCCATGTGTACGACCTTGAGCGTCGTAGGCGTCACCCCATGTGGCTGTTTTACTTCCAACGATGACAAAGAAATACGAAAGAAACAGTCAGCCTTTACTCTTGGCTTTCTTTCAAACGTCATTCCACATTTGACAATTGATATCTGTCCTTTTCACCCTTCCACAGTTGCTCACCAGATGTTACCCATGCACAGTTATGGTTGGTAGCATACGTATCATGCTAACAGATCACATAAAGCGGTTACACTTGGTTCAAAGTAATTACCTCCATGAAATGTCATGGAGGTTATATTTTCACTAGCGTTTGTCTGTCTGTCTGTCAACAAGATAACTCAAGAACGGCTGGGTTAATTGGTTTCATACTGAACACTAGAAATGATTAGATTTTGGGCCCCCTAGCGTCTTCCCTTGGTACAGCAGCACAACTTCCGGTTTTGCTATCTCGTGTTCTGAACAAGCTATGGTCACGGTGTTTGGGTGTTAGATAGATCTTGTACTCAGGAAGAAGTGACATAAGTTTGGGTCCCTAAGCGGGTAGTTTGGGGATAGCAGGGGCATAATTAATGACCAAAATGTATAATTCCATTGTTTTCCATAAATGGACTTAAATAAATGTAACACATGTAATTTATGATAGGTAGAACATAGGCAGATAACAAATAAGAAAATGTGGAACTTATTTACATAATATATGCAAAAATTGCATGTGTACGTTAATCAATCATGAACTTAACCATGCATAAATCATGTAACTGTGTAAGTCATTTGCATAGAATTTACAAAAGCTCTATATATTTTATGGAGGTATGAGGTCGCCGAACTCTAGTTCTGAGATAAACCTTAAAGTTTGTTTATACTTTTGACCTGTACCCAGCATCCTGTTCGGCTCCAAAGTACCTTGTACCTCCAAGCCCGTTCATCTATGACCTCCCTGACGTCACCTCATCACCGTTCATCTTTGAGGTCAAGATCAGCACCAGCGGTTGGTGCCAAATCATTCTCCACACGACAGATGGCGGCTGGTATCGTGTTTTGATCAGGTCTAGCCAAGACAAATCATCTATCGAAAGAGTTCACGATGGTGTTCTTACCACCGTAGCAAGAAGCTGGAAACGAGGTGATTCGACGATCCACATTTTCTTATGTTGTACCGTTGGGAATAGCTTGGTTTTGAATATCGATTTCTGTCAATAATGGATATCAGAATACCGAGTTTTTCTACTCCAGCAGTAGTTGTCACTGCAGCAAAAGCTGCAAGATAGCTCTGTAGCAAGACGATTGCGGCCACAAAAATAGCTAAGGTCCCCCCCCCCCCCATTATCAATACGGTCTCCCTGCCTGTAAACTTGACTTCCCAATACCCTCTGTACATTTCTTTGTCAGATTTGCATGTTATTGTCTCGTGTTTTGTAATACACAGACCTCACATCAGCTGAGGAATTTCGTAGGTTCTGGATTTGCTGGTCAAGAGGAGGGAGTTTTGGTGTGGGCAGAGTCAGGGGAGGAGAGGTGGAACCCTTTATGAGTTCGACAGACCCTCAACCTATCACTGGCATCAGTCGAGTGGGCTACAGGACAGGAAGTACCTCTGGAGACTTTCTGTTCAATTGCACACAGGGTAAAGCCTTGTTTTACTTCATTACCATTAGTGTCGTTGTTAGGATTTTTAAAATCATTTTTGTGTGTGAAAGGTTTATGACCTAGGAAGCAACAGAACATGAATCAATTGTCAGTAAAGTGTTGAATGAGTAAAACAAATCATTGACCTTTAACATTTCTGTGTCTATTTAGATGGATTTCCAGGTGTGTGTGTTGACCCTCCGACCCAAGCCAACACTACCGGGCCTGTGTGCGACTGTCCATATCTGCTGGGGGAGACCTGTAACTACCCATGTTCGGGATATCACAACATTTCCAGTGATGCAATAACCAGAACATGCACGGCAGACGGGACTTGGACTGAGACGGACCATTTCTGCCAAGGTTACAAAATATGTTCTAAAAACTTGACCATTGCTGTTTTCCACATAAAAAGATCAAATATGCCATTTTGAAATGTCAGTTTACGTTGTAACAGTTACATATGCACTTGTACAACGAGACGTTAGGAAAT
>NC_049985.1:18878862-18892904 GCF_000003815.2 Branchiostoma floridae | reverse complement strand
AGATGATTTACCCGAGAAACAGAAAATAAAGTGAGAGGCGAGGCGTAACTCGCACGATCTGTACAAGTTGCGGTGCTATCTGTTTCGGCGCGAAAAGGGGGTCATTCGATATGTAGCGATCAAGGGTATGTTGTCAGAGGAAAAATGGTTTTTTTTAATGTCCCTGCCAGTTGGACAATTGTGAATTCAACCAAAAGTCGTGGAAGCTTACGTGTAATTATCGCTGTGCTGTCCGGAAAGGAGAAGGTAAGAACTGACCCGAACTCGCTCTTGTAAAAGTCCAGAAAAGCACGGTGCGTGAACCTCCCCCACCGCCATTGTTTTGATTTCGTCCCGTCGCCGCGCGGTTTACTCGCAGGCAAGCTTATTCATGTTCAGTCTCCCGGGGACTATGGCTTCGTAGACAGCTCACAATGCGACTTACAGGTCCACGAAAGTAATTTTCAACAACAACAAACTGAACTCCAGAATGGCGGGGTGATTATTCACCGCTGAGAGGACCGAGGTTCACCGAGAAAAATGGCTGGCTAGAAGTTTTGGATCCGTGACGTCATACAATCTCAGACGATCAGAACGAGGCCATTACGTCATCGGCCAGCGCGGCGGGGAGAGGAGGAGAGCGCGAAGTTCAAACGTGTCTACAGGGTCATATTAGGCGGATCAATGTGAAAATTGACGTACATCAACTTTTTAATGAGTAAACTACTGGAAAATAAAGAATTGAAAATTTTCTGATGCTGTCCTTTAAGCATTTGAGTGTTTTTCAGACATCAACGAGTGCTCCACTATGAATGGCGGCTGTGCCCAGATCTGCACCAACACTGTAGGCAGTTACAACTGTTCCTGTGACGACGGGTTCATACTAGATGGAGACGGACATAACTGCACGGAGGGTACTTGTTAGTCATGACATTAAGTTATAGAAAAACTGTATTCGTAAATTGTATTCCAAGCTACCCCCAACCCAACCCACTAAATATGCTGAGTTGCGGTTGGTTGTGTGTACATGCCATGCTATGAAATCGCATAAAGCTGTTAGATTTAGTTAAAGAAAGTAATTATGTAAATTTTAACATTTCTTTGACTTCTTATCTTTCTTTACCCAGCATCCTGTTCGATTTCAAAGCACCATGATCCTTCACAAAGATTGACCTATGACCTGCCTGATGTCATCTCATCACCATTCATCTTTGAATGCAAGGTCAGCACCAGCGGGTACTGCTTGATCCGCCTAGACGCGCCAGATAACGTCTGGTATCGTGTAGTGATCAGGACATGGTCCGATATTTCGAAATTTGACGGAAGGACGAATTTGGCCACTGAAGGAAGGTGGATGCAAGGTGACACAACGATCCATTTTTTAAAAATTTGTTGTACTTTTGGCAACAGTAAGGCTTTTATTATCAATTTTTGTTCACAATGGTTCAAAGCCGCAATGTAGCAAGACGATTGCAGTGCCAAACGTAGCTAAGCTTGTATCCCCCTCATCATTGTTCACGACTGGAGAAAATCCCCTGATCCATACAGCATGTAATGAAAACTCGGCTTCACAATACCATTTGTATTATTGTGTGTCAGAATTGTTACTGATTCCCGTTCTTTTACTTCACAGACATTACATCAGCTACAGAGTTTCGAAGGTTCTGGATTTGCTGGTCAAGAGGAGGGAGTTTTTCTGTGGGCAGGGGGGGAGAGGTGGAACCCTTTCTTAGCGTGACACACCCTCAGTCTGTCACTGGCTTCAGTCGAGTTGGCTACAGGGCTGGAATAACTCCCGGGGACTTCCTGTTCAACTGCACACGAGGTTATTTTTCCCTTCGTGAAACGAAGGGTTTGTTTTGAGTGCTGTTTTTTTGTGAGAGGGACGATTGTCAGCCTGATAACTGGGGAAGGCATGGATGGATTGTTTTGATATTTGGTATGTGGGTAGGATTAGACATGACGAAGGAATGGTAGGAATTGCGTTACGGCAGGGCGCTCTAGCGGAGTGTTATTGTACTGCAGCAGAACTTCCGGTTTTGATATTTTTTTTTCGGGACATGTTTGGGTGGTGATTTTTAAGTGGTAAGTAGCTGTGTAAATGAATAGTAAGGTGTGTAAGTTTTGGCCACCTAGGGGTTTTGCTGGGGCGGTGAAAGTCATTCTTGTGTTAGGTTTTGAGAAGGAATTATGGAAGCAGGGGTCGATGGATCGGAATGACTGTAGGTATGCAGATAGCTTACGTAGTGATGTACGTAATTGTATGATTGTTATGCAAATTAGGAGGTAATTAGCAGAATGCAGTAGGTATGTTTGGAAACCATTGTATGGTGCGTGTCTGTGGACAGAAAATCTCGCGAACGCCCAGACAGATTGATCTGATACTTGGTATGTGGGTAGTTCTTGAGAAGGAGAAGAAACGTACGTGGCGTTTTTTCGTTTAGTGGCTTTTGACGGTTTTGCCGGGGATGTTTGTATTTGGAAAATAGGTCCGGCAGTGAACCAGTGTGGCTATATTTGGGTGTAATGGTGTAACGGTTCTATATTTAGGTGATTACGTCATGCCAGCGTGGGCTGCATGCAGTTGTGCATGGACCTACCCGACCCCACAGGAAGTGACCCCCAAGGTCATAGTTGCGACAGATGTTTGTATCGAAGACTACAAGAAAATGGTTTATAGGGATAGTACATTATACATGATGGGGTGTACATGTATCCCATAAGATTTGATAATCTGTAGACCAAGAATAAGGGTAATGATGATATTGTATACAGGGGCGTATATCATACGTTTTAAAAGGGTCTATACACGTAACAGTTACTACCGGTACAATACATTGCTGGACAAAGTTACGTAAAGTTTATGTACGAAGTGGAGCAGGGTTAAGTGTTTTTCACAGTAACTTGTAGTCATTGATATGATTGTTTATAGGGACTGTACATTAGACATATGGGATACACAATGTAGTGGACTGCATTGTGAAACAAAGAATGTTACATCATCATTGTTGCAAGCAACAAGTCGGCAATAATGATCTCTACCGCAGGAGTCGTATATTATACGTAAAGGGGGTTGTACAAAAAACTATTATTACTTTGTGGAAAGGTCCATGCAATGTATCAAGTCGTCAATATTTGTTTTATCTCGATAGTCCATTATACACATTGGAAGTATATAACGTACTAAATTGCGGAGCTAGGCGGCAATGTGCATATTTAATATCTATAAATATCTTTTTTTTCAGTTACAAATGTAATACATGTACGTTTGACTGTCCTGTTATGAAATGCTGCGGATTAATTAATTGTGCAAACTAGCCCCTGGGTTGCATTGATAGAACTTGATTATAGAAGGCATCCCCCAAGTTATCTAGAGATCAAAAATCACGACGATCCGTCAACTCTTCCCATGTTTTTACCCTCCAAAGGGATGATGCAATTGCGCACGCGCGTAAGACTTGGTGTAAATTCCGGGAATTTTTACAAAGGCCACAGCAAGTAAATTTTATGGATGACATCCTCTGCAGACTGCAAAAAAAGTGCGATAGGGTGAAAAAAAACAAGATAGGTGAAAAAACAAGACAGCTACATTTTCAAAAATAGGCACCATAAAGTTCTGATGACTGTTGTAAAAAGAATTAAAGGGACAAAACATGGCATCAGAGCCAACAAGGCATTCATTCCTGTTTTTAAGACATGCACTGGTATGGTAAAAGTGACACTAGTGTCGTAGACTGGCATCATCAACAAATTTGGTAAGCACACTCATAGCTTCCATATATCCAATAGATTTTATTTCTACAACTACAGTCCTGGGTACCTCGCAAGTGTCACTTGTACAAGTACAATCATTAGGCTACAACACAACATATTTGCTAATTATGGTACTTTATCGTCATGTTGACGGTCCCTGCAGAAGAAAAAAATTTTGTTTTTTTTCTGAAATCAGGCGAAATTTAATGCACTCGCGGATGTCATCCATAAAATTTACTTGCTGTGGCCCAATCGGACATACTAGTACACTACTCAGTTAGGCTAGTATTTCTCTCTTTGTTAGTTACATGTGTCTTATGTTTGAGTATCTGCTAATATGAAATGAAGTAGGCTTATAAACTGTCCTCATTACCTATGCAAATTAGCCCCTAATTTGTATGATAAAATTTGATTATGTAAGGCATCTCCAGAGCTATCTCACTCATTCGCTCGCTCACAGTCCATGACAAAAACTATCTGCATTCCAAATACCATGACAATCTGTGAACCAAATTATTCCACTCCAAAGCAACTACATAGGCTCGGAAAAAATCCTGTAGAATTCCGGACAATTTTGCCAATCGGACGTATCATATACTGTTAGGCTAGCCCCTGAGATGTCTATAAAAAAACACCCTCAAACCACCACACCCTCACCCATTTCACGAAGGTTGAGTTCTGCGAACGCTTGTTTTCGTACCGTTTAGGATGTTGGCCCGTACATGCCATAAATGTTGTACCCACAGAAATACACTTGGCACGATTTTCCTCACCCAACCCAGGTTAAAAGATGTGTACCTGACTTGGGTTAAATGTGGTAAAAGGCAGTAAAAGGACCGGAGATGGTTGGGGATTGCCTTCTAATGCATGCCCATAGAGCTAGACACAGTGGGCTAAATAACGACCCACTAGACCTACGGCATAAAAATGGGACTACCTTTATTGTTTACTCCTGCTGCCATTTGTAGGAAGCAGTAATTTCCTTTTGGAAAGGGAATGAAATATAAAGGAAAAGGGGATAGCCACATTTCAGTAAATAGGAAGACTAAGCCGAAACAAATTTTTGCATCTATTCAGATGGATTTCCTGGTGTGTGTGTTGACCCCCCGACCCAAGCCAACACTACCGGTCCTGTGTGCGACTGTCCTTATCTGCTGGGGGAGAACTGCACATACCCATGTTCTCCGGGATATCACGTCATTTCCGGTGACATCATAACAACAACTTGCACTGCTGACGGGCAATGGACGGAGACAAATCTTTCTTGCCGAGGTAAGTGATGTATACATCAATGGGTCAATCATCAAGCTGAAATCTGACATGAAGATTATACATTAGCTTCATACTAGTTATGGTGATTGTGCTCTGTGATATTTAGACAATTTATATACGTATTAACATAATTTGCATCGAAAAGGAAAGCTTTTTTGTTTTTCCAATAATCAAAGTGTGACGTCATACAACAAATTTGCCTCACGAATAGATGTAGACGAATGTGCGTCACTAAACGGCGGATGTGAGCAGACATGTGTCAACACTGTTGGAAGCTACCATTGCCTCTGTAGGGATGGGTACAACTTGAATGCTGACGCCCACAACTGTGATGGTACATGTTACAAATCCTACTACTTGAACGAATACCCGGTCTTTGTCATAGAGATTTTTCCGACTATTATCATCGCCTGTGTATCCGAAATCATTTTGCTTTTTATAGCCATTAATGAGTGTCTGAATCCAATGGTCTGGTGGCTGCATAGGTCTGTCCTCCGTTTGGACCAAGTCTACATGAACTTCAAGATAGATTCGACAATAAAAATTAAATATCTTAAACTGTCATTGAGATCAAATTCAAAAGTCGATATTTTTATCATCTGGAAATGATTCCAGACCTATTCAGACGGGGGGGGGGGGGGTGAGGCCTGCGACAATTTTGATGTCACATAACGAAGTAACGCCAGAACAGAGTAAAAATTGAGGCACCAAATTTCACGAGTTTTTCTAACATTTAGTTGGCAAGAATCCCACAAAGCTTGGAATTTTTTTTTCGTGATACCATGGCAACCGTTTGTTGACGGACATTTTTGACAAAAAATCTCTAATTTCGGTTCTAACAATGCATTTTTAAAATTTGCTATATCATTGTTACAAAAATAATATATCATGTTATCTAGAATATCTTTCATAATGTAGTATGAATAAACTATGCTAATTTCATGACGCCATCTGCCAAAATCAAATATGGCGGTCCGTATGACCAGGTCAAGAATAGCTAGCTTTTTATCCCTTAAAAATTGTAACTGCCTAATATTTTTCATAAAAAATGTTCAAAGTTTTTAGTCTATTCCCACCGTCTTTTCCGATTATTTGCTGAAAAAAAGTATTATTTATTATTATATTAATTAAGGTTGTGGATAAAAAATGCTGGTAGAACTCAATTGATAGGTTCATCTTATGACGCCATTCTGACTTCATTAATATGCTATTGGCAACACAAGTCGTAATGAACATTATCATTCTGTTAGTATTACATTTTTGTTTTCTGGGAATACGTTCTTACATGGTCTCAACCAATACAGTCAAATTCATGACGTCATAATTACATATTGTTATAAAAAACCTTAAACTCTCCAAATATAATGCCTACCTAATATAAAAAAAAATCGGTGAACATATGATAAGTCGTTTAAGAGTTGCAGGAGCTAGAAAAGGCGGGCCTCAACCCCCCCCCCCCCCCCACCCCCCTCCCCGTCCCAAATTGACCAAAAAAGCCCGCTAACTTTCTCCTGCCTTGTGTTTCAGCTGTCGAATGTCCATCACCGACACCTCCTACCAATGGTGTTGTTTATTCGTCCAACATCTACTCGCACCAGGCCCATTTTTCCTGTAACCCAGGTTACGTCATATCCGGCAGTTCCATCTCAACCTGCCAGGCGGACGGTACATGGAGCGAAGACTATCCCAACTGCTCGGGTAAGATAATATAGACATGTTATTAATGTTAGATACCCTCTTAATCAATATTCAAATACAATACAATTTTTAACATTACTAAGGAAAGAACAAAATGTATTACAGTTGTTTTAGAACCCACGTTTTAGATTAGTCTTAGAAACCATCTCATTGTCATTGTTTTTATTTGTATCTATACGCCTGTACTTAGCCCGAAGGCCATGATTGTGCAATAAACGCTATTTCGATTTCGATAGAAAATTAAGAATAACCTTGGCCGATTCGAGTGACTCCTATCACTATTCTTCGGCGTCACTAGAATGAGCTGCCAACTCAATACAAGTACAAACAACTAATAACTCTTCTATGCAAATGTACCTCAAATGTAAATTGTGTATGGATAGTTTTGTCACTCAGTCACTCACGGCGCATAACCACAGTTTTCTATGGTAAGACAATACCATAGGAAAAGTTACTGTCTTTTAAATGATGCAAAGCCTGTGTTACCACAATCGTTTGGTTGCTGGTTTAACCCTATTCAGACCGGGCTTTTGAGGCCCTCCATTTCTAAGTCCTATAACTCTTGAACGACCTGTCGTATGGCCACCAAACTTTTAGGAAATGATAAAGACATAATATCTGACAAGCTTTAGACGTTTGACAATACGATGACGTAGTATGACGTAATTATGACATCATCAATTTCATTGTATTGGCCGGACCCATGAAAAAGGGGTATTCTCAGAAAACTTCAAGTTTTGCTCCAGAAACATAATAGCAAGTGCAAATGATACAAGGATAATGTTTGTGACGACTTGTGTTGCCAATAGCAAAAAATGACGTCATGCACATCTAAGATAACGGTAGGGCTCCGCCATATTGTATCCACCACCTTCAATTTTTAAAAATACTTTTTTTGCAACAAATTATCACAAACGGCATTGAAAATAGACTAAATACATTAATTTAGATGTTTTTGATGAAAAAATGCCATGTAGTTACAAATTCTAAGGGATAATTAGCTTGTTATTCTTGATCTGGCCTTACGTCCACCATGTTGGATTTTGGGCTGATGACGTCATCAAATTAGCATAATTTATGCAAATATAACTATGAAAGATATTCTAAATAATATAACACTTTATTTATGCAACAAAATAGCAGTAATATACCAAATAGATGTAAATAATACATTGTTAGTGATTTTGGCAAAACTGCTTGTCAGCAAACGGTTGCCATGGCTACGGAAAAAGATGGAAAATTTGTCAAACTTCGTAAAGTTGTTGCCAACAATATTTCAGGAAAATTCATCAAATCCAGTGGCTCTAGCATAAGCCATTCTGGCGTTATACGACATCAAAGTTGGCGCAGTCGTCAAAAGCCACCCCCCGTGTACACTAAAACACACCCAGTAACTTTCTAGCGAGGACAGGTCAACGCCAATTACTACGGTGTGAATAGCCCGAATGAGTGGCGGGCCATTCTCACCCTGTCTATCATGTAAATGTCATAAACACACACCAAGCAGGCACTGTGCGGGAGTTCACACAAACAATTGATCTATATAACCTCCTTGTTCTATTTACAATGGTTTAAAAAGTTTACTTGATGACCAAAAGGTGAAGAGACTAAAGAGATCTTACGACTTCAGTTTTTGAAATGATAGACCTGCAACAATTTTTGTCTCGTATTATCACGCGCTCCGTCACTTGAGTTGTATTAGCACGCCTATACACATAGTAATGTATCTTGGCGTAGTGGATTAACGTGTAGACTTTTTAACTTATGGTCTCGGGTTCGAATCCAGGTTGGTGTGCTTTCTTTTTTTTCGATAATATTTCACTATTTATCACTTATACGATCGTTCATATTGAATTTGCTTTCATAAGGGTTTGCTTTTTGTGTTCATTTCATAATAACCTTCTTGATACTATCTATTTGCGCTATTACAGTGCACGTGTGTGTTTATTGAAATATATTGGAGTGATACTGGTAGTTTATTGGTGAAACATTACAGATCTGGCGGTGTGGTTTACAAACATGTATTCGCAACTCGTCTGTGAAAAGGAAACAAATGCAAGAGAGACCTTGCAGACAGTCCTTGTTAAATGGGCACAATATACAGTCTTCAGATTTCTAGCGAGGACACGATCCCTTCACATGCAAAGTACCCAAAATGTCGAAAATTGAACGTAAAAGAGTCATGGTACGCAGTTCTAACTCAGTACAAGTAAGAATGTGGCTTTATTGCATTAGGAAATATAACGTTCGACTCCAAATAACTAGCAAACTATTGAAAGAAAAAGTTCGACGAAAAATCGTTAATCAATAGACAATAGGTGTGAACTATCCATCCCTGTCCCTCGCGTGCTTTGCATGTGAAGGGATCGTGTCCTCGCTAGAAATCTACCGGTTGTGTTTTAGTAACGAGCCACCCCCCCCCCCCCGTCTGAATAGTGTTAAATGACCCCCCCCCACATGGGTCGACAACTGTAGAGCTACTACAAAGCGCCCGTCGTGCTCAGAAAACTTTTTTCTTTAGTAATATGAAAACAGTATTTTTGCATACTTAGTTGAACACAGAAAGCACTGTCAAACGTTTAACATGCTGTTTTTTTGTTTGTTTTGTTTTTTGCTTTAGAGATTTAATGACCGGGCCTAATTTGGCACAAGCCTTTCCTTCGGTCAAAACATATGCCCATTCTTGAAATGGCTGACAGCTCCTTTCTTTGGCGACACCCTTAGTTTGTTACTGTAGTTTTAAAGGGAGGGCAGTTTAGCAGAGTACGAACAAAATTCATGCCCATTGGACCCGTCTCTGCGTGGGAGAAAGCTGATCTTTAAAAATCCTTCGTGAGTAAAGTTTGAGTAAAGGCTTGACTGTGTCTTACCTCATTGTATGTTGCTTCCATCCCGTCGAGTAGATGTCGACGAATGTGCTATAGATAATGGTGGCTGCGACCAGATCTGCACCAACGAAGTCGGAAGTTTTCAATGTTCTTGCGACAGTGGATACGTCTTGAACGCGGACCAACGCCGGTGTGATGGTAAGAATATTCGGTGCGATTAATAGCATGTTTTATCGTACAAAATATAGCAAAATATGGTTATCTTTTACACACAAAGTGTGTGCACAGTATCATCCAGTGAAGATATCTTTATTTATGTCATACTGTTCCGCCATAACATTTAATACAGGTGTTCCGGACCGTTTAATAAAAAGCCGTACCACACAGGCTTTGAAGTTGTATCACACAGGCTTCCATCGAATAATTCGAACATACACTGCGCACGCCAAAGCGGCACGGTCAAAAATTCGAATACTTGATTCGGACGTTGGAATATTGCTGTTGCAATAATGTTTGTTTGAGGGCACCAAATTTTATCAACTTATGGCGGATTTCGCGTCCAAATACGTGTTTTCTCAGGTGGGCATGACTCCCGCGGGTCGGATCACCCTCCAGCCTTCGGGCGATCCAACCCGCTGTCGGGCTGGTACCTTGGGTGATACGGATAACACCGTGTTGTATTCGAGATCTGGATACCTTTAATCTTTATAGTAGCTTTTGTAACAAAACAGAACAAAGAGACAGGGGAAGACAATCTAAAAAAAAAGAAGGGGGAAGGGAGTTCATATTATATTTCTCTTCATTGAGGTCAGAATTTTTTTCTTAAAGATTTGGATGAGTGCAAGGAAGATCCGAGCATCTGCGGTCACTACCTAGCTGTCTGCACTAATAGCATTGGCAACTATGATTGCACGTGCAACCAAGGGTACGTCATGATGTCAGGCGGGTGTCAAGGTAAGTTTATCATGGAATATCTTTTTGCAGGTAATCTATTCGTATGTGTTTTAAACTTGGTCATTTGGCTACTTTTTACTCTTGTACTGTCCTCGATATTTTACATGTAGATGTTGATGAGTGTGCTGTCGGTGAATCCAGCTGTGGCCTTTTTCCATATGATACATTAATAGTTAATTGACATTACAAATGAACTTCTTGCAGATGTTGATGAATGTAGAAGTGGGGATGCGACGTGTGACGTTAACGCCTTCTGCGTAAACACTGTTGGGACCTACCGCTGTGTGTGTCTGGACGGGTTTACAGGCAATGGGAACGACTGTCAACGTAGGTTTTTGTCCAAATTCTTGCAAAAATTGTCTTGCAACCTTGTGTAATTTCTCAGCTAAAACTGGTACTTGCTTTTACATGTTACTGCTTTCAATTTACAATCTAATTGTATTTCTTACTTATCCCCAAGGACTTACAACATCAACAGCAACAACACTACGTAAAGTAGGTGACACAACATCACTCACTACAGCATCTACAGCGCCGACTACATCTCCTGTTCCAACAACCATGGACGCATCCACTTCAACTTTCGTTTCTACAAGATCATCAACCATGAAAACGACATCGGCCTTTGTGTTTGGAGGTATACAATGCAATAATTTTTCATTGCATGTGCAGCAAAACCAATTACTGACTGTTCAAGGAATGTTTGTGTTGTACGAGTTGTGAAAAATTGATAGACCATCAGTTTTATAATAGATTAATCCGCTAGTTGTTTAGATGTTCCAGATTCCATCGCTTCTGACATTCCATAGCTATAGGTACATTGTAGGTCATCTAATCAACGGCATGCATCTTTGCAGATTGATGAAATTTAAAAATGCAATCTATGTAGTTGGAGCCATTATGACTACTTTCAAAATTTCCAGTGATGCCTTCCTTTTACGTAAAAATTTCCCGCAACAGGTGTTGATTTGCAGACAACTGAGGACATCAAACAGGTGTCAATCATGACCACAATCCCACATCTGACACCAAGTACAGCTGAGTCAACTCGTCAGCCTCCTGTTTTCATGACAACTCAGGAATCTTCAACACAGACATCCTTTCTAATGGAGGTAATAAATTCTACACAACTTGAAAAGATCCTGCAAAACTTTACACAACTTTGTTTTGATGTATAAATACCTGTCACCATGTTTGAAGCTGCACTTGTATCAAATGCAGGAGGAGATACCTGTCCTTGTCAGAACTCTGAATGAAAAGGTGAACAACTTCAGGGGTTCACTGGAGGATTATAAGGAGCTTCTGAAAGGTTCATTTTCGTTCAAATGTTCTGTTCGCAAAGAAACCTTGTTCTTGAGTGAATAGTTTTGTCAAAGATAACGGTATAACCATTTCATTTTGTTGTTAATCTTGTCACGTAACTGACTTCATGCCATGTTTACAACATGCAGAGGTGACGGACGGGGCATCATCAATACTGCAAGCTCATAGCAGTAGCAGGGAGATCGTTGCCATGGAGACGACCTTTGATCCTTCCCTTGGCGTCACAGATGAGGTGAAGCATCTGATAGACGTTGGCTCCCTCGATATGTCGCCGATAGAACAATTGGAGCATAAGAAGAAAGAACAAGAACGTCTTAAGTCCCGGGTAAGTATTTCATTTTTCTTTGAACTGAAAGCAGGGAATGCTTAGCTCCATGCCAGGCTTTTTTGAATGGCGGTGCATGGTTTGTTTATGATACAAAGATGTTTTTAATGATAAATACATAAAGACAAGTGAAGAAAGAAAGAAAGACATGAGGTCTATATTATTTCTGCATGCCATATAAAGGCTCAATATTCGTGTAAATTAACTGTTTGGATTTCAATACAGATAAAGGAGGAGACCATGAGTTTGCTGAAACTGTTGGAGGCGGCAGCAAACAAGCTGTTACAAAAGATGACGTTGAAAGGAGGAAGTGCTCACATCCACTCTGACGGCGTGCTCACGGCTGTGATGAAGGCCATCCCTGATGTCGGTACCGTTTCTATCGGTCAGGATATCGGCTCTATCGTGCTGACAAAGGACGACAGCCTTCCCAAGAATGCCAGTATCAAGGTATAAGACATTATTTCTGTGGAACTCTTAATATGCATTTTAGTAATTATAATCTTTATTGCAAGTTCATGCCCAAGGGCTAATTGCAAACAAAGTAGTATACATAATCATACTTAACAAAGAAGGAAAGGATATTCAGAGATAAATCAAAAAAGGAAATAACGTCTAATCTAGATCTATTTCTACGTCTAAGCTAATGATGGGTTTGACTTCTTTTTCGTATGCAGTAGGAGATGAATTGTCCAATACTGTCATATGTAAAGGGGTTCGACGACTTAAGCAAGAATATTGATTTTTGTTTGTCAGTAAGGCCATGTTGATTTGATTATATGGATGACATCCTCTGTGAACTCCAAAGCTGATGCGAGCGAGCGAATAAAAAAAAAAATTGCCAAAAAAAAGTTGCCTTCAGTATAGAATAAAAGTGACCAGGAAGGTTGAACATAGGACTAAACACACATAATATGGTATACCAACAGTTAGGTGTTTTTTTTCTTCTTGGAACAATCCGAAAAAAACAGACCTGAAAAAAAAAATCAGAGGAACAGGTTTCGCCAATTACAAAATGGACACACTATGTCAGCAGGCATTTGGGGTCTTACCGGGCCAAGAAGACAACAATAGCGAAGTTAAGTAGAGTTTATAGTCAATTATATTGTACCAAGTTTCTACAGTCAGAGGTACACAGACAGTTAGCCTTTATTACATGGAGATGGGATTTTAAAATGCCAGTGGTAGTCCAATAATCCACCAAACAGATTCCTTCGTAGCAAAATTGACCAATTACCATTGTTTTGAGTATTGCCAGTTCTCAAGTTTCCACAGACAATCAGGTCCAGGTTCAGGTCCGGACCTGGAAATGATCCTCTGGACCTGAACTGGACCTATACCTGAATTTTCTGTACTGGAACCTTCCCCTACCAACAATAGATTTTTTTTTTCTTTCTGTCCTTTCACATCTTATTCTTTGACTTTATATTTATTTTGGCATTCTATGGCATTGGTTATCTGTTTTCTGATACTTTTTTTCAATCTACGGAATATTTGTGCTTATTTTACAGCTGCTTTGCACAATTTACTGTGTGGTCGAAAACTTTTTTTTTTTTGGAAACGGCCGAAAATTGGTGCGAACGCGGATGTCATCCATAGAATCAAATCAACATGGCCTAAGGCTTGAGAAAAGCTTAAAAGCCCCGGTCTGTATATTGGGATGTGAGTTTACCTTCGGTTCAGTAAGTACCTATGTAGAGGCTCATCGCAAATTTTCACAATTCCTCCTACAGCATAAGTAGCACTGCATAAAGTTGCATACTAAGCAGAAGCTACTCAGCAGCACCCCTATTACCAGTTTCAATATTACCCCCAAGAGGTTGGTATGATAGCTGCAGCTTCGAGTCATTGACACACTCGTCTCGAAGATGAAGATATTGTTAGTGCTGTGCGACATTAAAGGATGATAT
>NC_049985.1:18820774-18823766 GCF_000003815.2 Branchiostoma floridae | reverse complement strand
AAAAAGAAAAAAAGAAAAGAGAAGGGAAGTGAGGTTTCACTTGAGGACGGCAGTGCAGCTGCATGCTGGATTTTACTCTAGAGGATCCCACTGATATATCATCCCAGACTTAGTGTAAAACAGTAAGGCGAAGTATGAAATCGCACAAGTCTTCGAAATTCAAACCAGAAATTTTGAAATTCATATATAGTACTCCTGGATAAAGGTTTTGAAGTTGCGTTTATCTCAGGGTTTGGTAACTTGCCTAACGCTAGTTAGTCCGTAACGTTTAAATGTTCTGACATGCAACTTGTTCCGCAACAATTATATATCGTGAAAAAATGGTAGATCCATGGATCCGAGCAGATAAGCATGAAACAAGCTAAAGAACTTCCGCACAGTACGTTCCAACACGCCCTCCGTTTGTGTAAATGATTGTCAAAGGAACCGCTACGTCAATCAAATCCGGCGGCGCCTTGAGCTTTGTTAGGTCGCATGCATACGAATATGACAGAACAAGTCGGCATCTTCTGTTTAAAATGTTGACCCTTGGGTTAAAAAAAACCTTGACCCACTTCTGGAAACCTCGGATGTCCTTTGTAGGTCCCACCACCATAACCACCACCAAATCGCAACGACACGGAACCGCATTGTTGCTATCAAAATAAAACAATATTGAATATACCGACTACCCCGTGTGCTGGTTCTCACACCCGAAAATACACCGTAAACAACTATTTATTCCTTTGATATTTTCAGCCTAAGAAATCGTCGATGGATTACACTGTTAAAACTGTTAAATCTTGATGTATTTTTTTTACACATTCAACGTCTGGATGGTGGGAATATGTGCATTTTTAAAAAATTATATAAAGCTCCTTGGTTTGCTTGATTAGTTATATGGGGATAAACTCTTTAATTTATTCAACAATGTGGTCCCGCAACAATTATATATCGATGAAAGCTGGTAATTCGAAGCAGCCAAACAAGCTAAAGAACTTTCGCACAGCACGTTGCAACACGCCCTCTATTTGCGTAATGATTGTCAAAGGAGCCGCTTTGTACTGATATGTCAATCAAATCCGGCGGCGTGTGATCTTTGTTAGGTCGCTTTGCGTACGAATACTAATGTAGTGACCGAGCTAGTCGGCATTTTTTGGTTAAATTTTAATCAAAAATGGTGACCCTTTGGTTTAAAAAATCTTGACCCATTTCTCGGAGTCATATTTTCGTTGTCTCGACCACCATAACCAAAAATTATCGCAACGACACGGAACCGCATTGTTGCTATCTGAATAGAACAATATACCGACTACCCCGTGTGCTGGTTCTCACAGCCGAAAATACGCCGTAAACAATTATTTATTTCATTGATTTCAGGTTTGTAACATATTCAGCCTAAGAAATTATCGATGGATTACGGTGTAAACGTGATAAAGAGCATATTCTAAAGAAATTGTCAGCTGCAGATCGGATTTTCTTTAGGCGTACAGCAGCCGGCGATACCAAATTAGCGCCGCCGAATTCTGTGCTCGACACAAGTAGCGGACTGTAAACAAAGCGCTCGCCGTCATGTTGTTCGAAAATGTGAATTATTTCATTTTGATTGTGGATTGAATTAAACAAGAAAGTGTTTCTACTTTAAACTAATTATGTGGATTACTTTGCAGCACAATCTTATTGATTTTTCATGATATTTTGTTGGCGATTCCAGTAAAAATCTGCATGTATTTTACTACAATTTACGTCAAATCTGACAAAATAAAACTGCGTATGCGGCGCAGCTACGTTGGTACGAGAGACGCTGTTTGCTTTTTGCCGTAAATCAGGCTGTTTTCTCATGAATATTCCGTGTACACGGTGCTTAAACATGAATAATTCTGAATAATCCCCGCCCTACCGCCGTCCAAAATCCCGCCCACCCCGATCGTATACACGGCGTGCGCGCGATCGTGTGCACGGCGTACGCACGATTGTGCACGCCGAAAACTTTGTTAAATTACACGTTTCCCCCACTGTAGGCTTAGCGGCCACCTGTCCAACGCGGCCACGGCCACACGATTTCCGGTCCCGCAGGTACAAAAACACTGCCGATAACGGCCACGCAGACCGCTGATCTATGTTTCGGCACGCGATCGGCTATATACAGCTGCCGTATGGTCACCCTACACCCTACGGATTTAAAACCTCTTTGATTTATTTTCAAAACAAAACTTCGTAAACTGGCGCTACCCATACCCGCCGACAAACGAGGTCATATAAGGTCAATAGACGACACCAATATTACGGAGGTAAATTGTGTTAAAGATACGCTCTAATACACTACCGCTTAGGTTAATTTTCATCACAAAAACTTTCTGAATGAATTGTTACAAAGACAAAATAATATGAACTTCAGGCTATGGTGGATTTTTCTTACATTTATTAAGAGTGACGAGACTTTTCTTGTGAGTACCACATTAGCATAATGGGCGAACCTGACGTGTGAACGCGGGAGGGAGCACACGGACGGCGAAGTATCAAAGGATACAAGACGAAAGATCAAAGATATATGACGATACCGGTCTCTTCAGACAATATAAACTGTAGAACATTTAAAACTTTTTATAGCTTTTATTTTCTTAATACATATAGTGTAAAAATCATTGCAGTACATGTACAGTACTGTATTCTGTGAATAAAGATCAGTGGGTACTAAAACCATGTGTAACTTATTGCTTGTGGTCAATTTGTTAGCATATTCTCTATAGGGACCACCTCTCTATAGTGGCCAATTTTGACCAGTCCCTTGAGTGGCCGCTATAGACAGGTTTGACTGTACATGTAAGCCGGGTTGTTGCTGTCATTTCACAAATGCAAGGGCAATGACCGCATCAAAGGGATTGGCATGGCAACAGCTGTGGGGAGAAATGACATGTTGATCAACATTGAGGTCTCTAGAATATACATGTTTAGCTATTTCATATTGTTGTTGAATATGCTGAACACCATCTAATGTTAGATTACATTAGTT
>NC_049985.1:18817573-18820674 GCF_000003815.2 Branchiostoma floridae | reverse complement strand
GGTACTAAAATATTTGCCGAAACAGTTGAAGCTAGAAAGTTGTCTTCAAGGTTATCATACATTCCTTTACTCGGTATCCCTACCTAGAAACCTGTTTGCTCACGAAGCACGTAGAGGGTGGAACACTGACCTGGGACCTTCCTAAGTTCGTTTCATCGCCCTTCATCTTCGAGGTGAAGGTCAACACCAGCGGCAGTGGGTCAGGCCTCATCTACCTCTACCGGTGGGGGGACAACACGACGGATAATCAGGACGGGTATCGTGTTGAGCTCAGATCTGGACAGTCTCAGATAGTGAGAACCACAAGGGACGCAGATCGAGAAAACGTTGCGAGTTATCGTTCAACAGGTAACGTAGTTGGCCAAAGCCATTGCAATATTATAAGTAATTAGTATTTTTGTCGTTTTTTGTGTTTTCATTTTACTTTATATTTCTGAATGTGTAGACATGACATCGGGTGAAGGGTTCCGAAGGTTCTGGATCTGCTGGTCGAAAGGCGGAAGTCTTGGTGTGGGCAGGGCTGGAGAGGTGGAACCCTTCATGAGCTGGACAGATCCTCATCCCATTACTGACATCAGCAAAATAGGTTACGGAATTTCGGGTGAACCTGGGGAATTTATGTTCAACTGCAGTCAAGGTAAAAACATCTTCTTTGATCACGTTTCAAATTTTATCCTTTTTCATAACCTTGGAATGCCACGACTTTGAATTATGGACATGCACTTTGATTTAACTTACCGGATTTTTGTTGCGCTGAATGTTTTCCAAACATGTCTGTTTTCTGCATAAAGTAGGGATGTCTTGGAAATCAACCTATTCTAGTTGAATGAGCTACCAAGTTGTCTTGAAATTTATTTATCTATTCATTACACTTTCCATATAAAATGGAGGGGAGACAAAACAGGTGACACGACACCTCTGCAAGTTGTCTCCCCGAAACAAACAGAATACACATTCAAGTAAATAATAAGAATAAAAAATGGTATATACAGTGATAATCGGATTGAAAATATAACATATATACAAAATACACAATTAATATATACAAAATGAAACGATTAACCTGCTCTAGTGGCTAAGTACGTTGAACAGGAGCAGAACGAGGTCCATGTACATGGAGTGTCTATATCACAGAGCTGTGTGAATCGGTTTCTAGGTTGAATCGGTTGTGAAGGGAAATGAAAAAAAAACAAAAACAAATGGCGTCTTTAATCAACAACATCAACTGGTGTTAACATTGTAACTAATAATTTATACGCATATGATGTCATAAGGCAGTTTGTATTAGTATATCATGTTGAGGTTATATTAGTTTTATAGTTTCAAAGATCTAAGTACATGTCAAGTTATTTTTATTTCTTTGGGATATGAACTTGCTATAAAGACCTATCTACCGTGTACTCTGCAGAAAACTTATATTAGGCTTTTATTTTAAACTGTCGATTGTAGATATCAAGTTTTTGTCAAGGAATCAAACCGTGGGTAATTTCAATCTAATGCAGTTTAAATTAAAGATCCTTGTGAGCTTTTAAGCAGTCACTGTGTAAAGCTTAATGAAAGACCATCAATGAATTTAGAATATGCCAACTCTCCACAATGAGAAAGTCTTTCGTTTTCATTCAGACGGATTTCCAGGAGTTTGTGCTGACCCACCGACCCAAGCCAACACTACCGGGCCCTTGTGTGACTGTCCTTATCTGCTGGGGGAGAACTGCACATACCCATGTTCCCCTGGACATCACGTCACTTCCGGTGACGTCATAACAAGAAAATGCATGGGAGACGGGTCATGGACAGAACCGGAGCTTTTCTGTCAAGGTATGAGATAAATCATAAACAAGAAGGAAGCAAGGAGTCATAGGCCTTGTATACGTCCGTAAAATATTCCTGATTAATGTAAGTTTCCTAATACCATTACCATTGCCCAAGCCACCACAGGTGTTAGTGATCATCCCCTACCCTCTTTCTATTAAGTAATCCCGTTGTCTCCATTCTATGAATGTAGGCTAACCAGCAGAGCATGGACTTTACCACATTACTTTCTGGAAGAAGGTGCCAGCCTGAAATGCTACAGTATCTTAATATAGTAATGGGGTTCCAAATCGCCATGTTTCCTTTGGAACTTCCAGAATGTGAGGAATGGACAGTCACGTGGGTTAACTGTTGATTTAGGTCTCTGTACATGTATATGTACATGTAGGCTGACTACAACACTAGAAAACAATACTTAAGAACAACTCAAATGTCCTAAAGCCTCTTAATTTTCACTAACCGATTTGCAACTTCAGGTATTCTTTTTCCACAGGGAGTATAAATATTACATGCCACATGTTTAATGTCAAAAGATGCATCTAGATGTACAGCGACACACAGAAACTAATTCTGAAACTAACATTGAACAAGTGACATACTAGAATATGAAGTCTATTTTTGAAATCCATTGTCTTGATATGCTGATCTTACAAGTATGTTGTGTGCTTTGGTCAACAGATAAAGATGAGTGCTCCACACAGAACGGCGGCTGTAGTCAGACCTGCACCAACAATGTGGGAAATTACACCTGTTCCTGTAGTGAAGGGTTTATACTGGACGGAGACGGACACACTTGTACTGGTAGGTCATGTGTCTCATTTTTGATTCTCCTATATGACAGCATTGGAAATTGAAGCTTAGAAACATTTTGTTTGTTTGTATTCAATAGTAGGAACCAACACAACAACAAACATCTTTGAAATCTTTATTCATTGTACCACTTCGCAGACTTGAAACATCAAGTCTGAATTATGATGGTATTTACATACGGATACATACGTTACTGGAGAATTGCTTAAAAACTTAGAACGTTGTGTGGTTAAAAATGAATCGTTAAAACCCTACATAACATCTAAAATTTTAAAATTCTGACATTTATTCTTAAAGCGTAGCTTACATGGTCATTTTTGTTAGCTTTGGGTAAATGTGCGAAGGTAACGCGGACTAGCTAGCAACATCAAAACAACAACAGGGGGCCCAGGACATATCAGTGCAGAATGGAGTTGGAGCGACAAGATATTACGATGATGAGTGCAGAATACGGACGAGTTTCAATATATAAGTATAAG
>NC_049985.1:18817152-18817473 GCF_000003815.2 Branchiostoma floridae | reverse complement strand
CTTTGAATCGCATTAAATGAAAGGAGTTTTTTTGTAGGGGGACATCTTTAGCCTTTGGCGGCCAAATAACGGTTATGATTGTCACATCTTGTGCCGTGATGATGACCTTAGCCCAAATAAGTTAAAAAATTGAATAAAGTGCAGCATCTGTGAAAAATGGGATTAAACTAGAACCTTTCATCACTTTGATATCTTATTTTTCTAATGCTTATTTGTTTTTGGTCCACAGATTTTGATGAGTGCCTAATCAGAAATGGTGGCTGTGGTCAGGTCTGTAACAACGCTGTAGGATATTACAGTTGTTCGTGTAGGGAAGGGTTC
>NC_049985.1:18791870-18814459 GCF_000003815.2 Branchiostoma floridae | reverse complement strand
TATCTAGATTTACCAATCATCCATCTTGTGGTTCTCCCAGGTCGCAGCATTTAGTGATGACCCTTTCGTGTGGAGTGAAAAGAAAACTCAAGTACTATCCTCACCTGTAGTCATGGTGGCAATCACCATTGATGAAGTGAACAATGAAGAACAGTCCCTCGATACTGCAGTACCGAACATCACCGTTAATTTACGATCTGGCGTTGTATTTTGCCCCACGACTGACACTGAAGAACACGACCACGATACAGCGACAGCATCTTGCAGCAAGAATATCAGTGAAGCAGCACGTAGCTCATTCCCAACAGCCATGACACCGGCATGACGTATTACGCCATGTACACGGACAAAATAGGCCAAGTGCCCCTGTTCCGATTCTCAGTCGATGACGTTGACACGGAGCTGCTGGTGTACGTCCGGGCTCATGACTTCCCAACTGAAGAAGAGTACGACTACACAACAACTGTCAAACCTCCTGACGTCACTGATTATGACGGCTTTGAAATGCCGTATGGCCTAGTTTACTCCAACTTCACATTTTCATTCCTTCCGGAGCTCGAGGTACAAAACGAACATGGGTGGATTATAGTTGGTGTGAAGAAAAAAGGTAAACATAATCTTGGTACAGCAAACATTGACCTTTCTGGCAATTTTACTTTAAAAATAAAAAAAATCACGTTTCAGCAGTCACAAGTAATTTATCGTCATAACTACTGAATCAAATGAAGAATATCTAATTTCAATAAGGCCTCATTAATGTCTGTCTTCTTCACCTGTAATACTAGGTACAGATGTTTCTAAAAGTGGATTCCACAGACTGCTGACGTCAGCAGTTAGAGGCGCCCAGACCATGCTCCCTCCAGATCGCCATGGCAACCCATCAGAATTCACCCTGCAGACTGCTGCAGTCTCCTGTCTGATGTGGGAAAATGAAACACAGACGTGGAACAACCGTCGCTGCAAGGTGTGACTCACTTACTGATCTATCAGAGTCGAACTGACACATAAAAACGAACGTATGCTTTGTTTTAAGCTACTATGGTCGAATGTGTAATCGTCAGTGTAGCAAAACTTTTAACTAAGGATAACAACTCTCTACGTGTCATATTCTAACTCTGGAACAAATCTTAAAGAGTCCCTCACAGCTGACTTTGCTCTTTGTCCATAAAGAGGTTTACGATTCTAAATACACATGTCAAAGGTAAAAGCGCCTACATGTAAGTTGTATTCTCAACCATTGTTTTCAATTGTATGAAAATGTTTAGACGTACGCGTGTTTTGCTCATATCACTGGTGCCTTTTCCGTTTACAATAAAACTGTTTCATAACTTTAACTTAATGTACTAATTACTTGGCACTATATGTGTAATGAATTATCATTGAATTTGTCAAGAGCAACTTCCACTCCATACTGCAGGTTGGAACACAAACTAACGAGACGACCACGCGGTGCACGTGTGACATGGCCTTAAACAGGGTTATACTTCGATCGTCTTTTCTGCCAATCCCGAATTTCGTGGTCTTCACCAACTTTGGTAGCAACTTCGAGAAGTTGTCCTCAAATTACACTGTGTTTGCAACCGTGATGGCGATGTGGATGGTGTTTGTGGTGGCCCAACTATTGATACTTCGTTCTAACATCAAGGTATGTAACATTAAACATTTGAATGAATTTTGTTCCATTCTAAGCCTCAGACGATCTCTAGTATCTGTACCTCCTTTTCTTTATTTACCGTCAACAACTCGTTTGTCAGCCATTGATTATCGCAAAAATCTATGACAATTTAGTTACAACAAATTTTCATCAATCAATGACTGTTTCTGAAAAGGTACAGTACATACCTCCCAAATTTTCGATGTCTACCAGTACATCATCGTCAGGGGAATGACCTAATCTCAGTTCTCGCGAGAGAACACGAGACTAGGTCAGGCTTGCGTGGATCATCTGCCCCCTCCCCCCGCCTCCTTGCGGAGAAGGGGTAAGTAGCACTTGGGCAGCTCCCAACCCTCAGTCCTGTTCAACTTCCCACCCTCTAGTTGAATGTGGATAGCCTCCTTAATCTTTCTATGTGCATTGCGTGTTTCTAAGTCAATAATGTCTATGTTGTCCGAGATGGGCTTGGTAGTGACCAAGTGACGTGATTTGAGGTGGTGTTGGCTAATCGCGGATTTGCCGTCCAGACGATCTAGGGACTTTTGGTGTTCGGTAGTCCGTTCCCCTAGCGATCTTTCCGTTTCTCCCACATACGTCTCACCACACTCTTCACATGCAAACTTATATATGACGCCACACTTCTCACTGGGCAATAAAGGGTCTTTTGGTCTCACAAGTGCATTACGTAGAGTGTAGCCTGGTTTGGAATAAAGGCTAACGTTGTATTTGGCAAACGCGCGTTTTAGTCGTTCTGTAGTACCTTTCATGTACGGAAGCACAGCGTAACACGCGGGGGGTGCCTTCTCTCTAGTGTTATGGTCCTTGTGCACTCGTTCCCTATTGCTGTTGTTGTCCCCCTCCCTCAGGGCCCATTCTGGGTAGCCACAATGCCTAAGAGCGTCTCTCACCTTCTCTTTTTCTGCCGATCTTAGGGTAGGGTCTTTTATAAGAGTCTGAGAGTCTTTACAATGCCAAGTTTCTGTTGGACAGGGTGGTTAGAGGACCACTGGAAGTAATGGTCGGTGTGGGTTTCTTTTCTGAACACATCTGTGGTGATAGTGTTGTCAGGGTTCCTAATCATCATGACGTCCATTTTGTACCTTTTCAAAAACAGTCATTGATTTATGAAAATTTGTTGTAGCATACGTGACTGATGAACCTCTTCAACGATATGACACTTTAAATTTCTTTTCATCAGAGTCAAGTTTTGAGAAGCAAGGCGGTGGCAGACAACTTTGTTCCTGGACAAGCTGCGATATCAAATGTCGTCAGCGCCGTTGTTCCCAAAGTCTCCACAATCCCATCAGAAGTTCCCGGAGCAGACTACGTCTACGTCGTGTCTGTCCGTACGGGAACACAGCCTGATGCCGGCACGGCGTCTGTGGTCGGGCTGATGATCACAGGGTCAGAGGGCAGGACAGCCATGGTCACTCTCAACCCGGCTGGCCTGGTAAGGAGTACTGTTCTTGGACTTCCAATAGAATTCTGGTAGAAATCTAATTTATTCTAGGACAGATTGAAATTCCAATATGTCCTTGAGGAGTATAGGGCGAACCGTAAAATAACGATTTAAAAGTATGACACATGTAGCTAATATGCAGTAGACATACAGCTCCTCATTGCATCTTCTACTGTGCTCAGAATCTGCTGTGGATTGTACTAGAATAGAAAACCTTACCTTACATTGTACTTTTACAATTGCTGTGCACTAAGATTTGACTATGGCTTATAAGATAGACATAAGAGAAAGCTTGACAAAGACTCTTTCTTGGTCGTGAATGTTTTAGATCCTAGCCAGAGGAGGTGACACGTACCACATCATGACGACACCTGCCACTATCGGCGAGCTCCAGTCTGTACAGGTCTGGCACGACAGCTCCGGGAAGGGCGCCATGGAGTCACTCTTCATAGACAGAATCACAGTCTGGGACGTACAGACATCACAGAAGTGAGTATGATAGTACATGTTAGACGCACAAATGTCAGTCCTACAAGAGTGATCAGGTTTTGGGGTCAAGAGGCAAGGCCATAGATGTTTTCGAGTACAGACATTTCTAGTTTTGGGTTTGACCAGTTGAGAGTTTTATTGAGGCACCCGTCAATGCTAAGTCGAATCTGCTAAAGGCCTTATTGCTTTGTCCAGTTTCTTTGTCTTGGTGTGTGTTTCGGAGAATAGTAGGATGCGAAGGTTTAGCCGGCATGCGTTAATTTTTTTCCCGCATACTGGCCGCATATAGGTAAAAGTCAGGAAGATATACTGTGTAAAATTGACATACTCAATTAAGAAATACTTCACAGAGGTATGGTATTTATTCTTTCAGATTTTTTCCCTCACATAAGATGCAAACTAAGATTCATTTCTATTTTGCATCTGTTTTTCTTCAGGTTCCTTTTCCCATGTTACACCTGGCTGTCCTCTAACAAAGGTGACTGTAGAACAACGAGGACATTAGAGGCAGTTCTTGAAGGAGAAATGCAGTAAGTGCAACAGGTTCATATGTATGTATGCGTATGTATGTACTTGGAAGGAGTCTTAGAAAAACCTTCAATGTTGTACATGATACTTTAAAAGCAAATCATTGCACACGTCATGGAGATGAATGAGTTGCACTCTAACAATGTCGTTGTTGTTGTTGCTGTTATCCTGAATATAGGAAAGCGGAGCACACCTTACCGACATTTTCGTACCTTCTGTACGATGAGCATCTCCTCTTGTCGGCGGTGTGTAACTCTGGTGTGAGACACTTCAGCCGGGCGCAGCGCCTGGTCTGCTGCCTGGCTCAGATCACCTTGTGGATGGTGGGCAGTGCCATGTGGTACGGGGTCACCGCAGGTCCAGACGTGGTTCTGTTGGACACTGGTATACTTACGCTCCGCCTTTCGGACTTGTTTAGTACTGCATCAACTTCGTTCACGGTGTCTATGGCGGTGTATGTCATCCTAGTGCCGATGTTTTGTAAGCAGCTTGCTTTGGAAGAACAGATGTCTTCACCTCTTTCCACCCGGAGATTCCCTCTCAAGACGGTGGCGTGGATCCTCGCTATCCTAACGTCTGTCTGCAGCAGCTTCTTCGTCATCGTGTACAGTCTGCAGTTTGGAGCTGCAGGAAGCCAGGCCTGGCTGAAGGACTTCGTCTTAACATTTCTGCTCTCCAGTTTCTTACTGGAGCCTATTCAGGTTTGTTACAATGTTCACAATAGCGAAACCTGTATTACATTGGTCCTAATCGGCCGCCGCCATCTTAGGAAATCTGATACTTTCTGGTCGCAATCTTGTTTCCATCCTAGTTGTAGACAAGACGAACCAAAGATTACTTCACGAATTCAGTTACAACGATGTGACCTAATATCGTAATTCTACCAGATCGCTAGGAACAAGTAAATAAACATCAGTACTGTAAATGATGTGTGTGTCTTAGTTAGAAAGCGACCACAAGTGTTGTCAGAACGCCACTGTTCGGTGAGTGTAAGTTTTTAACCGATTACGTCCACTCCTTGCAGATTTTCCTGCTAAGCTACATCCAGGCAGTCATCAGACCAGTGTTGGTGCCTGTAACATCTCGTGTCCGGAGAGTTTTAGGGATGAAGACAGTGAAGAAGGAACATGTTTCTATGGAAGTGGTCCACACATACAGGCATGAGTATAAAGGTAGGTCAATTCACCCTTCACATGTTCTTGCTCAACAAACCACTTGGAGGCAGAGTTGTCAGGTAAAATATCCATTGGGAAAACGTTAAGCCTGTTTAATGTAAAGGAAACCAGTCCAAATTAAGCACTTTAAATTAAACATATCATTATTTCTACCATTTACATTGCATAACATCATTGACTGTTTTGACTCATTTGAATTAACAGTCAATTAAGTGAAAACATCCTCATGTAGCTTTTGTTGTTTTTCTGTTTTGTGTAACATTTTGTTATATGCTACTTTTCCTACTGTTTTTCAAGTCCCTGCACCGAGGGTTTTACCACCTGCTCCGAAGAAAGCCGACCACGACCCGAAGTGGCCCGAGCGGATGACTCAGGGTAGAGATATCCTGGTTCGTCTGGTCGTTCTAGTCATCTGCAGCCTGACGTACTTTTACATCGGGGTGCTCGACACGGACATGCACGCGTACCATGTCAGAGCTTCGCTTTTGAACAACATCTTGGCGGGATATGAGGAGGTAAGGTTACCGTTATTGTTTTATCTTGGTGCATTATTGCAGCCAGTATGTACCCAATCTGAGTAACGAGCTCGAGGCTGCCTTTTAGTGCTCGAGGCACCTACTCGAACACAGGACCACTATTTCACGTCCCCTTCCGAAAGGAACAACATTCCCTATGCATTGCCTTCAAACCATCATGCTTATGACACACGCTTCTCTTTCGTCATGAGGACTTGCAGAATATGAAATCTATTTTTCACGTCGTGCGTACAGGTGACTACAGTGGACAGCACTTGGAAGTGGCTGTCGTCGGAACTGATGCCGTCCCTCCACCCAGAGCGTGGGTACAGCGGGCAGAAGCTGAGGTGGCTGGACAAACAGTTTCCTGTTGGAACAAACGCATTCCGGATCGGTCCTGTCCGCCTGGAGAGAACCACCATCTATCCAGGTGAAAAAATAGCATCCATATTTTAACGTTTTGTGTTTAGATATAGATGATTATGATTTTTAAGTAGAAACGATTCATTTCTTTCCCGGAGAGCCACATTGAATCCATCTTTTTTGTTCATGCTGAAAGTGTAATTCGTTTTCATACAGACTCATTTATTTATGGCGAGGCACACTAATTTTCTTCGTCCTGAATGTGCAATGAATCTGTTCAATTTTTTACTAGCTTTCGTGATAGTCGTTTAGCCTATGTCATTCGGATGCCTGTTTCCCTTTTAGATGACCCCATAGACTCAGACTTGGAGCGTAGTGGCTCTAAGCTGTATCCTGAGCTGACGGTCAGGCAAATAGATGACGTTATGGAGCGACTGAGTGGAGTCAAATGTTCCCACATAAGGAACACAAGTTCTGCAGACGATGTTAGGTATGGGGAAATATGCTATTCATATTCTTACCTGTTAACAATTCTTACCTTAGGAAGTTCATATGTTCAATTTTAATAGTAGAGATTCCATATGCTATTTTCGTGCACAAAATAAATCACTAGTCAGCACACTGATCCTTGTTTCTTTGTCAATTTTAAATGACCAGAAACCTATGTAACGTGACTTATATAGGCGTTTGACGTCAGCAACTTGTCAAAGGTTCCCGGTAGTCAGTATCGGCGCCCGTCTTGGTCCAGGGACTTACCCTGTCTTTTTTTTTGTCAACGGTGTGGAGAGACAAAGTTGCCAATTATTACAAACAGTTGTTATTTACATCCCTTACGTGCATTTTGTAAGACTTCTCAGCATGTTTGGTTTCTCTTTATTGATTTTTAAAAAGAATGAATTATCCGTATCCAGTGTGTTTTTTTTTGTTTGTTTGCTATGCTAGGTAATACTGCAATGTTTATTTTTCTATTTCAGAAACGGAGCGATGCCTGGAACAGTAGAATGCTTCACAATAGTGGACCTACCACGGGGTGCTGGTCAGGCTGCTGTAGTGATAGACTTCCTACAACAGAACAACTGGATCCTGCTGGTTTCTGACACTCTCATCCTCCGGGCCAACTTCTACCACCCTGACGTCAAGCTGTTCAGCACTGTGGCCATCACCCTGCAGTACATCCCAGGGGGCGCTGTTGAACTGCAGCCAAACATCCAGACCTTCCGACTGTTCCAGTACCAAACAACAGACGACTTCGTCCAGATGCTTTTCCACATCTTGTTCCTTTTCTTCTACATCTACAACATTCTTCACGAGATCTGGAGCATACGGAAGAGCGGTCGTGTCTACTTTAACAGTTTCTGGAACATCTTGGTCCTGTGCGGGATAGCGGTGTCCACGGCTGTTATTGTGACATTTGGACTACGTTACGTCTGGGCAGCTGCTGCATTGAATGATATACAACAAGCTGCAGGTACAATACAGTATGGAAACATTTTTTTTTAAATGATGGATGAATGAATATATAATGAATGAGTGAATGAATGGTAGAATGAATGAATGAATGAATGAATAAAGTCTTTAAATGAAAGGACAAGACTAATTAGGTATTGTGGTGTACGTTCACTTCATTGAATTTAAAACTGAATCATTCACATTTCATTTTTGAGTTGCTACTATCTAGTACGTCACATTTCTACGTGGCTGAAAAATTTAGTGTCTCCACATTTGTGTCTATAATGAGAGAAATGCCGTTCCATTTTTGCCACAGGACTACATGGCATTAATGAGTTTGTAGACATCAGTGCGGCAAGCCAATGGGACTCAACCTTTCAATCGGTCCTGTCCTTCTCCATCTTCATCAGTACCTTCAGCATCCTCCGAGTTTTCAATTTCTCTAAGAACGTCGCAACCGTATTCACTCTTCCTCGTGTAAGTAGAGACAGTCTTGTACATATACTTACATTTTTAGAAAAAAAATGTCCCTAAACTTGTCTTTCTACTTTTTTTTTCTTTATGTAGTATCATGCATTCGTAATACTGTGATATCGGTGGTCCCTTTGCTGCAATGATATTCTAACTAGCTAGTCGGCGCCTTTCAAGTATCGGTACTTGGCATGGTTACCGACAGTATCACGATTTTTTTTCTATCCCACTTGGACTAGTTGATGTACCGGGAGGCCTTTGGGTTCCTGGCATACATGGTGATCCTGCTACTGTCCTTTACCATCAGCGGGATCTTGATATTTGGGAAACACATGAAGAGTTTCTCCGCCTTTAAAGAAACGTATTACGTCTTATTTGAGCTGGGATTGGGGATGGCGTTCAGTGACGTCTTCGGTGATGACATGAAGAGAGTGGATAGTGTCCTGGGACCGCTGTACTACGCTACATTCGTTCTAGTCTTCATCTGCTGCCTGGTAGGATGAAATGCATTTCCTTTTGTTTTTGGCGACACCTCACGGGTGGAGCTTACTTTACAGCAAAATACGTTAGAAATATCCTAAGAATTCCTGCTATGTGACAGAGATGCATATTGCAACCCCTGTACATGTGGAGTACATTTTTAGCTACATCTAATGGGGTAGTTAATCTAGCCTTTAGCATTGAATACCAAGGGTCAGGCCCAGTGAGAGAACAGTGGGGCGTCTGATGACAGTCTCACCATGGTTTTTGTCAAATGTAATCTTTGCAAGATTTATTGCAGTTTTGAAAGGAATGTAACCTCAGCTTATTGATAACCTACAAAATAGACTAAGTGCATGATTATATCCTATTCTGAAGTGAAAAACATTGAGTGTTTTCAAAGAAGAAGATCTTGATTGTTTTCCCCTGTAGCCAGCCTTAAGTATGATTAACTAATTACCCCACCCCCTAGCGTGCCTACTGGAGGCCTGTAAGCTGTTATTTGCGGCCAGGAGGGTCTAATTCTGGTGGTCATTAAAAATAGAACTCCGTAGTATACCTTTTAATAGCATTTTAAGACCTGTCGACACGTTTCTGCCTCCTCAAGGTGAACCTAGCAGTCGGGATGCTGTGTAACTGGCTGAGCTACTGTCAGACGTCAGACGACATTGAGGTGGACACGGCGATGGGAGATTACTTCTGGAACTCCTTCAGGAGTCTTCTGGGCATGCGCCATGAGACTCGGTCCTTTGACGGTAAAACTTTACTTGTTTATTTTTGCTTATACGATAACATTCACTATCCGTTTCTGAGGGTTTTCTCAGCATTTACAAAGTCATTCATCTTTAAAGTTGGTTAACCGGTAATATGAAGGAAAATCTTGTCTTTCCTGAAGATGAAGAGACACTTCCAGACCACTACATGGACGAGACCTTCCAGCGGACAGAAGCGGTACTGCAAGAGGTGGACAGGGTCACTGACCTGATGTACAAGTTCGAGTGCCGAGGCTTCCCGGAACTGAAGGTCAACGACACCGCATGCGGAAGTGGCTTGAAAATATAAGCCACAATTCAAGATGGAACTTCTCTATGCATGCTAAAACTATGATGCGATATTGAGACCTTCTATTGAGAATGGGTTAGTTAGCATTATCAAGAAATAAAAAAGGGCGTCTTGAAAGAACTTTTCTTTGTGCCCGAACCTCAAGAAACAGATGTAATGAGAAAAGTGTAGGTATCATCAATCGTGAGTAGCGAACATGTGTGTTCTTTTACACTTATGATAATTTTAGATGTGCATATTGTAAAAAGATGCATAGTATCCAACTATTGTTTAGCTTGTAAATTTGAAGCTTGCAGATTTGAATTTAGTGTGTGGAAAGTAATGTACATAAACTAGCCTCTCTTGGAGTGCTATATATTATATGGTTTGTTTGGTTTATTTTGATATCCATCAGTGCTACGTTTGGTTTGACTCTGATATGCCTGGACTCCGTTTATGATTTTGATTAAACGTTAATTAAATTGTAAACAACATTACTCAATCACTCACTCATATTCGCTTGCTCCCAGGAAAATATTTATGAGATTGATGAAGCCGCGATATAATTGGACATTTAACTCATCATCATCATCTCGGGCTGCTTGCCCGGACCAGGTCCACCTTCTCCTTCCAGACGGCTCTGTCCCCCATAACGTTCTTTAGGTCCTCGAACCACAACCCCACATCACGAGCAAGCTGGTCTATGTAAGTTAGTCGAGATCACCCTGCATTTGTATGCCCGTGTGCTGGCTTCCACAGTATGAGTTCACTAGCAAACTCAGTTTTGTTCCTAAAACAATGGTCGGCGAATCTGGTCCTACGCTCTCTGATGATGGTTGATAAGCAGGAATATAACCATTATATCATTATACCATATATACCATTTAACTAGTGTTAAAATGTATACCTTTTTTTTTAGTTTTAATGATAGAATACATGGAATATTCTGTTGATAAATATAATTGAAAAATAAAGAAATAAAACGCAGGTATTTTCACCATAACATTATAAGTGTACAAGCACAAGTGTTATTAATAAGCTTAGACGAGTAAAATAAGTGATACGCATTCTCTATGGGGTCTGATTTAGTGTGGTATTAAGGTGGCATTACATACATACTTAGATAAATCACTATCAATAACATTTATGAAGCCGCGATTGTAATGCCACCTTACTATGTTATATTTTCATAGGGAAGGATGTATTGTCTACGTCTCAAACACAAACACATTAATGGTGGCACTACCAGACAAATGATTCTATGACGCGGCCTTGGAACATTCATGATGTTAGATAATTGCAGTTCTAGATACTTTTGCTAGGCTACGCTTTTGATCCATGCGAATGAAGCTTTTATATTGTGAGAGGTAATTGCAGTACTATTAAGGAATACCAGGCGACGCTTTCCATGAGTAAACATTCAAATATATGCTTCGCAGAATATACTTTTCACTTATGACAATGAAGTTGACTGCTTGTGAGTCTTCCATAATAATATAAAAAGCATGCAGAACACACTACATCAGGCAGAGACAAAAGTTTTAAGTAGCAAGAACTTTCCATTATACGTAAAATGCAAGAAAAGAAAGCGGGTTCTTACTGCTGGAGACGTTATCTATCATATGCTTATTTTGTCTTCATCAGCGTGAACATTACCGTTAGCTGTGTATTTAACAAAACAAAACTGTACTGTAAACATCACAATAAAGAAGCGAAGAAAGTTAATATGGAATAATTGTATCGTCAGTGATTGCACTTTTAATCTTAAATGTCATCACGGTTATGATGTAAACTCGAATCAAAAGTTTTTGATATCTAAAATATCTTTGTGTGTGTGTGCTTGTCTGTGTGTGTGTTTGGTGGAGTAGAGCGTTGGCTAAGTATGCAAAAAACTTCTGAGCGTGAAATCTAAAACAGATTTTCTGTAGAATGTGTAGTGTCAAGCTGTACTTGTCTAACTATATCTATGTACTTATGGTTATAGAATATGCCAATGTCATGTTAAAAATACCTGTCCTGTTGTGTTTAGGTCTATAATGTTCAAGTAATTTGATCAATAGAATACTCGATGTATTTTATTTTCAGACCTGGAAAATATATATAATTAAAAAACTCGTTGGATGGTTATCAGTCTTATAAATATTCATTAGTCAAGGTAACATGGTTATACGATAAAACACAATTTTCATGAGTCTGGAAGTATTTCTTCATTTCATGCTAACACAAACACAAACACACAAACACATACACACACAAAGACACACACACACAGAAAAAAAATGCACACACTCAAAGATAGGGAAAGAGAGAGAAAGAGAGACACTCACACCCAAAGACAAGAACCCACACACCGATTGACGTACAAAGACAAACACACACACACACACACACACACACACAAAACACACAAACACACACAAAACACACACACACACACACACACACACACACACACACACACACACACACACACACACACACACAGATATGAAAGCAAATATATCATCATACTATTGAGGTAAGCCAAAAACAATTTGTAACACTATGCGCCGGGATTATCTAAAATTCCTGTCTCATGCTAACACATACAAACATTCCGTTTTACTGACAAACAATGAAAAAGCACAGACTCGAATTAAACTGCAACAGCTTTATTAGAATAAGCAAAAAACAACAACAAAGTATCTAGCTTCCTTAAAATCGCCAGTCTCAACGAATGACAGACAACAGATATAGCAGTGTTCGTAACTGCTTTAGTGTAGAAAAACTTGAATTAATAGTTTTGTTTTCATTGGAGACGGGACAAGATTGAATGAAATTCACAACAATGTACTAATTTGAGTTGATTTCCTTAACATGATCGTAACCATTTCCACAGTGTGTTTTTCCAAATCAGGCCATTATTTCATCAACCCTATCACGGAAAAAGTAACAATGAATGATAAGTCCTTTGCTTTATCATCAGCATACATTTTTTGTATCTCAAGTTCTTAACATGTCACAAGTTCTTTAACATTCCAATCAACCATCTCATTATAACATGATCTTACAAATTCGCTGACGTCATTGATGTACAGATGAAAGTCATACTTGTGACAAAGGAAAGCAATACAGTTTTCTTCAATATGAACAGTATTCATGCGAGTTCCAGGTGGTGTTCCATACAAATGTTAACTCTGAGACCAGAGTATATGTTTTCCCTTTGCCATTTAGATGTAACAGTTTTTACTTTGTGTTAGACTTTCAACTGTATAGACTGGGGTCAAACCTTCACTTTCCGTTCCCTATGGTAAATAGCAAAAATATACTTGCGAAAAGGAACTCAATGATATAGATACAACACATCTATACGTAGATGGTGTCACATGTATTAGACTGCTGTGGTGGAATAACAGCCTGTTTTCTATGATAGACGTATCGGTCTCAAAATGAGGTAGTCGTATCAACATCATTGACAATAGCTAGTGGCACAGCGTCTACTTCTTTGACAGAATCACAGTTTCTTAAGACTTAATGCCTTCAAAACATTTCAGAAAACTCACAATCTGAATGTTGATCACTTATCACCAAGTAAACTTGGTAAGATATCTGTCATCAAAAGGACATTGTGTGCCCTTATCTAAAAAAATGGTAATGAAAGTAATAACATAAACAAAATCACATGGCACAGCGTCTACTTCTATGACAAAGTCACAATTCTTTAAGACTTGCTGTCTTTCATAATTCAATGAAATCTCAATCTGAATGTTTTTCACTTTTCACCAAGTACTATTGGTATGACCAATATCATCAGAAGGACATTGTGTGCCTTTATCCAAATAAATTTTAAAAAAAAGCATTAAAATATGCAATATCTATTGGCACAGCGTCTACTTCTATGCCAAAGTCACCCTTTCTTTCGACTTGTTGTCTGGCATTGTTTCGTAAGAAGTCTCAATCTGAATGTTTTTCAATTTTCACCAAGTGATATTGGTATGACTAATGTCATCTGAAGGACATTGTGTGCCTGTATCCGAATAAATTGACTTAAAAAGCAAAGAAATAAGCAAAATCTATTGGCACAGCGTCTACTTCTATTGCAAAGTCACCATTCCCTAAGACTTATCGTGTTACATATATAAAAAGTCACATGCTAAATGTTGCTCATTTTTCACCAAGTAATATTGGTATGACTAATGCCGTCAGAAGGACATTGTGTGCCTGTATCTAAATAAATGGTTATAAAAAGGAATAATGAGGAATCACAGCGTCTGCTTCTATGACAGAAGCACAATTTCCTTCGAGACTTGTTGCATTCATAAGATTCAGTACAACTCACAATCTAATTGTTTCTCACTTTTCACCGAGTAAACTCGGTACTATATCTGTCATCAAAGGGATAGTATGCGCTTGTATCTGTTGGTACAGCGTCTACCTCTATGACAATATTCACATTCACAGACTATCTTCCTGAAATCCAATTCAAACTCTGGATGTTGAAAACTTGTTATCTGTCTCTAGAGGGATATTGTGTGCCTGTATCTAAATATGTAATGGCAAAAAGCAAATAAAAATGTAACAAACTCGAGGTGACTGAAGTCAGGGGTTACATGTTGGAAAGTAGAATTTGTAAACGCCAGTAAACAATGCCATGATTAAGAAAAGATGAAAGAAACTTTGGTAAAGAGATCCAAAGGATGATGTACCTTGTAACCACATGACTTCAGTCTGATCAGCCTTTGTAGGAGGTCTTAAGTACAAAGGCAGGAGAGTTACCTGAACACTCTCAAGGACCTCAAAAAGGACTTATAGAAACACACCGTAGAATGAAAAGTCTATTCTGTGTTGATACGGTAGTCATTGAAAGGTTCCAACATGATCCAACGCAAAGAGGGCAATTTTAAGATTTTCTTTTCCTTTTTGCGTGCTTGTGTTGTATCAAGCCAGAACCTTTCAGTATATTTATTTTTTTCCACGCAAGAATGAGTAAAGGGAAGAAACACATAGGATGAGAAAGAAAGAGAGAGAAACAGGTACCGAAAACAGGCCCATCAGTAAATCAAGTGGTTGACACAATAGCTGCAGTGGTTTGCAGTGTTGTACCATTTGTTTTAAGAGCAGTAGGATAACAACAACAGGGTTGCATAAAGAAGGTTTTCTGTTTGCACTGACAGGTAGCCCGCACCACTCCGCAAATCCAGATTATTCTGTAAGAAAAAAAAAACAGAATACAAGTGAATTATATATTCATAATATATACAATCACCTCCTTGCCAAAGCAGACTTAGAGAATATGCTGTGATAATTCACTGCAATGGGATATTGATCCTACCAAACGCTGCTGAATTATTATACATCCAG
Organism: Branchiostoma floridae; assembly: GCF_000003815.2. Classification (NCBI taxonomy): domain Eukaryota; kingdom Metazoa; phylum Chordata; class Leptocardii; order Amphioxiformes; family Branchiostomatidae; genus Branchiostoma; species Branchiostoma floridae. The sequence goes on along the minus strand of NC_049985.1, from coordinate 18,799,495 downwards.
GTATTTGTATGTAAAAATAGTGATGTGAGAGTTCGGTCGTTTGCACTTGTTTCTCACGGTGAAGCTTTGAAATTGTATTAAGATGATGATGGATTCTCCTATTGGTTCAACTCCTATCGGCAGTTGAGCAAGCATGTAGGTTACATTTTGCTTGAGTTACTGCTTTTTGGCAACGCTATGTAGCTTTTCTTGATGTTTTAGTAGCAAAGTATGTTGTTATACTTGTAACAACATTCCTTTCTTTTAACCCTCATCCGACCGTATGGGGTCATTTTTGACCCCAGGCGTATATTTTAATCTGCCATAGCAACATTTTTCATCAGAGAAAAAATTCCTTCCATGAATTTGTTTGTATACATGTCTTACAACATCTACCAATTTTTCGCCGAGTTTTGCCCATTATTGTATAAGCTATACTTGAAAGTTTGTGTCTTGTTCGGTGGGGTCAAAAATGACCCCAGCCAATTATGAATCATTTATTACATAAATATCAAGATATTTCAATAAAATAACAGGCATTCCTCATTATTGCTATTGCAGCAACAGGTTATAGTTGCTTAGATGAGTAAACACCGAATATTTTGAAAGAAATTTAGTATTTTAGTGTAAAACACAGTTTTTCGACATTCTGCATAAATTATGATAATACACACTAATTACCTATGCTAATGAAAGTTAAAATGTTTCTAATTAATTAAAAAAACAATATATGGACAGAATGTGCAGAAGGAACCTACAAGAAAGACCTTTGCGGGAAAATAGACAAGAGTAATTGTATGTATGTGTTCAGATGGCGGAATATGGTGCATAATTAAGTAATAAATTCGTTACTTTTCACAAATATTGTATTTTTTCTTGTTAAATAACATTATTATGCTATCAGCATTATTGCATCATCACAATTATTGTTTAGAAATTGATAAAACAAAACATTGTTTAAGTAAGTTTAGTATGGTAGATTTTCAGAGCAAATGTGGGTTTTCCTCATTTTCTGCATAAATTATGATAATGTGTAATAACTACTGACACCAAAACTTGTGAAAATATTTTTCATAGGTTAGTGAAACAGTAAATACATAGAAATGACAAAATAAGCCAGCAGAAATATGTCTATGAGCAAAACAAAATGGGGTCAAAAATGACCCCATACGGTCAGATTCGTCGTAAAAATGTAACGGTCGGATGAGGGTTAAACACGCATCTCTTTGAACACTGAACTCAAATCAAATCAAATCAAAGAATTTATTCAGCGTAGCAGATTTCATGTACATATGCATGTAGACATGATCTGAATAGGTCGCTAATTTACAGTGTTTAAAATCGAGGTGTTAAAATCGTAAACGGAGGAGACAAATTGACATATGAAACATGCTTAAAAACTACGTACATATAGAATACAAACATATGTAGTCATTCATTTTTAAAAAAATTAGAAATTGCACTTTGTGAACATTTCAAACTGTCTGTAGTATTAGATTAAAACGAGTTGTTGTGGAGCACTGTGGCTCGGTACAAGAATGATCGTTTGAGTCTTTCGGTCCTGCATTTAGGTAGTGTTCGGTGACTGGAGTTACGCAATGTTCGTCATGTCGCAACCTCCCGGTCGTCAGGGACCATAAAGTGCAAAGGATGGTCACTGGCCAGCATCTGCGTGTATAGCGATCTTGCAGCGTTTTCTCGTCTGGACTGCAGGGTGGGCAAGGGAGCTAACGACGCTGGATTGCTGCTGTGTCCGTAGATGATACGCAGAGCTCGTTTCTGTACGCGTTCGAGAGTGTTCCTTTGAGACTCAGTGCATCCAACGAAGACAACGTGGGCATATTCCAACACTGGCCTCACCAGAGTAGTGTAGACGGTTAACAGGTCTTCAGGAGGCATGCCGCCCTTGGCCAGTAAGCGGAGAAAGTGTAGTCGTTTGGAGCCCTTCGTTGTCACATGTGTGATATGGCTGTCCCATCTGAGGTTGGAATGTACCTTAAAACCCAGGTAAGTCGCACAGTCAACCACTGGCACTACTTTCCCCCCAAGAGTAAGGGGAGGGGGCTCGGGAGGGTGTTTGGAGAAGCACAGTCTGAGTTCGTAGGATTTGTCCCCATTCATGATCATGTTTTTGTCCGCTGCCCAGGAGTCCAGTTGTGAGGCTTCTTGTTGCATCAGTCTCGACAGCATCACAGGGGATGGTGCGAGACAGACCTATATCATCAGCGTAGCCGGTGTTATCGGTGGTCTCATACTTGGTGGTTCTTGTAGACATGTACACAAGAAATAGGTAAGGGGATAGCACCCCACCTTGGGGGACCCCAGAGGTGACAACGCGCCAACTGCTGTACTGGTTGTTGGCGACCACGCGTTGGGTCCTGCTGGATAGATAGCTGGAGATCCAAGCAAGCATCCTAGGGGGCGTACCACGGGCATCCAGATGTTGTAGCATATTCCGTGGTCGACTCTGTCAAAAGCCTTTGACATATCAGCCAGGAGCACACGGACCATTGATGTCTTCTTGGTGTCTAAACTTTGCAACCAGGACTGGTACACTTTCAGAAGAGCGACAGTGGTCGAAGCTTTTGGCATGTAGGCATACTGATCCCGTATCCAGGGCTTCATAATCGGTAGAAATCTGTTCAGCACAAGCCTTTCTTGTACCTTTCCGAGGGTCGAGATAAGGGAGATAGGCCGCCAATCCTTCTTGCTTGCAGGAACAGACGTTTTTGGTATGGGGCAAACATTCGCCATTTTCCACACGGAAGGCATGTATCCGGAGTTGTAAGAGGAGTTTATCAGGTGAGTCACGACTGGAGCTAGGTCTTCATGGCACACACTGAGAACCCAGTTTGGAATGCCGTCAGGGCCACCTGATTTCCTTGTGTTCAGACTTCTTAAGATGGCTTTAACTTGGCCAATGCTGCAGAGGTCATCGGAGTTGGAGGGGAGCTGGAGTGGGAAGAGACTGTAGGCTCTACTGTCCGACCACGCTTCCGCAAAGAAGTCGTTTAGTGCGTCCGCAACTCGATCGTCTGGGACATTAGAGACGGTGACTTTCCCCTTTGATTTCTGTGTGCGTCCAAGTTCATTATTGACAAAGTTCCACCATTCTCGTGGATTCTCCTTCTTTAACATACCGATACATCTGTCATAGTGGCTGCTCTTCCGCTTTCTGATGAGTGTCTGGACCCAGTTACGAAGTTTTTTCCACTTCTCTGTTTTGCCGTGCTTCTTGTAGGCTGACTGTCTTTTCTTGATAGCGGCCATGATCTTGTCTGTCATCCAGTGCTTGTCCACATTTCGCGATTTGCTAGTTCTCAGGGGAACACAAACGTCGAGCATGGTCTGTAGGATTCTGTTGAACGTGGCCACTTTGTCTTCTACTGATACAGCGTTATAGACGGCGGACTCCCATTTTACATCCCTTCCGAAAAGCGCAAATGCAGTCGACATTATATTCCAAAATTTCCATGAAAATCATTTCGCATTCCATGGAGCAAAGCATATCTATAAGTATCTACACCGGCTACAGTTCTTGCATCAACATAAATCTTTGATCCTCACTGTCTCTTTGAACAGATGTAGTAATACATTAGATGAAAGGAAACGACTTACATAGAAGAAACACAAGGTAACATTTCAGCAAACCGATTAAGGCGTGTACTCACTTTAACAGCGTGGCACGTTACAATACTCCCATCTAGTGCTGGGATCGGTGGTGTAGCACCAAACTCCGGATGCGATGGAGTCGCCGCCCAGACTCCTGCAGTAGTTCTTCAAGAGCCCAGCTTCCGGGTAGTTATCAAGTGTCGCGGTGTGCTCATGAGGTGACTGACTGTCCCAGCGCTGACACGTCTTGCCTGATTCGGTGACACTGACTGTTCCTCTGTAGGATACTCCATCTCCTACCTGACATGGTTCTTGTAGATGAAAAAAAATGCGCATTCAACTTAGCAGCGTATGCATCATACATAAGTCAAATATAAGCTGCATGATCTCACATCGAGCGAGTTACATTTTACATCGTTCCACCCTGATTAAGGTCCTCATTTGAATAAATGACATCATTTTATCATCTTTAATACCAAAATTACGTAATGATTGTAGCAAAGAATAAAATCACAATCATTTAATACAGGCGAAATCATTTTCTCGTCAATTAGATCTTTATTTAAATCATTAGTATAATTCCTCTCGTTCTCATTTACACGTTACATATTTGAGAGTCATCTCTTGAATGCAGAGGATTTCTAATTTCTTAAATCATTTATGATTGTTGGTGATTTACATATTCATCAAGCACTATGTAAATCATGAATTAAGCTATCTACATAACTAAGGGCATGATGATACGTCAACCTTTTTTTGACTTATTTTTCTTTCAAAGCCAGAACCAAAGTTAGCCCCAGCACTTCCAATATAACCGCTAGGATACCAAACCTTGTGGACTTACTCTTCCTTCATAGAGCTTTATCTATCACTTTAAAATCATGACCATATCATGTCAAGAACACGAGATATAGTCTTTACTGTCGTATTATAAAAAGCCGCTAAAGGGCCATGGCAACATCTGCAATGGTCCATCCGACCAAGATCTGAAAATCTAACATCAGCGATGGTGTCAAGTTTAAGCTTAACAAGACTCAAGTAACATCCATACTGTTGTATTGATGTAAAAATTGGACCATTTTGGCAACAACAAAGCGGACAATTCAGGCCTTCGACATGTCGTATTAGGAAAGGCCAAGGGACTCGGTAAGTAGGTAAGGACCCAAACCGTTTAAGTTACTACCCATATAATGCATATAAAGATGACACAGTTATCGTAATCGGACACATACAGAGACTTGCACCCGAAAAAAAAAATACAATGTAACCTCTTGGCAAAGGTAAATGTTAACACCCACAACCTCTTGTGGTCATTGTCATATACCTAGTATGCACAAGTTATTTCAATCCATCTTCATTGCCTTACGAAAATGTACTATTCCATATCAACCTTTTGCAGGAGTTGACCTGTCCCACAACATCATCCCACTCCAAACTGGATTAATTTTGTAAAAGAATCCCCCCAATACAGGAATGGACTCTTACAGAACATCCCTATCTATGCAAAATAGACTGGTCTTATGTACACTATTTCCCATTTATACTGCTAAATCTACCCCTATGCCAAATTCCAGACCAGTTGGCTTTTATTTGACACAAGAAACAAAAATATACATTTTTGGTCAAAAATGGGAAAAGAATCCCAAATATAAACATTATGATATGCCGCACAAGTGTTAATGGGATCCTGTGGGCACATACTTTTCGCATCCTCAGACGAAATGTTATATGATTCGGTTTTCATACAATTGCATAGGAGCCAAAACTTTATATTCTTGGGCTAAAAATGGCAAAAAATCCAAAATTTTAAAAATTTAATTTAATGTTTGGCCAAGGGGAAAAGTAATTACTGTGAGTACATGTTTTACATACCTTCATACTAAATTTAAGGTTATTTGGTCTTAATACAAGGCCAGAGGAGCCAAAAATATATGTGTAGTGAAATTGGCCAGAAATGAAAATAAAAACTTATTTTTAAGTGATTTATGCGATACGTGTTAATGGAAAATAAAACACGTGGGGTATTTGCTATATCTACCTATACGCTAGCTCATTTGGACCATAAATGAAAAACTTGAATCCTTTTGAAGATTTGTCATGAGAAGAAGGAGACGGTTGAGAGATGAAACAAGACAAAAGACATGTGTGTATGAATTGAAATATGAGAACTATCCGTCAAGCTCCTGCTTGAAATGTCATTTCCAAAGTTAACAACAATAAGGCCCAATAAAGTTCTAATGACAAGTGATCCGAGGCCCAAACGTTCCCACTTACTCATTGCACCAAGAGCTACCAACCAATTAAAAAAAGACGACCATGTCACTTCCAGAAAACTAGATTTCAAACCCGGCAGCGATGTTGCAGTGCCACAGGAAGGTCCTACAAAATCCAAAATCGAACTTGACCTTTGCTTTTAGGACACCCACCTACCGAATATCATAAAGATGCACAGGGCGCCTTAAGTTATGATGTTTACATATCATACACATACAAACACATATAAATTTTAAGTTCCGCTTCAGCGCTACAGAATAGAGTTACAATGCCAGTTGTTCAGAACCATTGTACCTGAGCATAATGTGACAAAATATTCAAAATGGGAGTGTGTGTGTAATCATTTTGCATTTATCTGTACATCATTTGCAGGCACATGGTAAAGCATCTTTCTGTTTTCAAATTTGTATCTGCACCTTTTACAGTTCTTGTCATTTACCGTTAACTAGCTATATCTACAAACAGATGAATAGATTCAAAAGAAAGAAAACAAGTAGCTTGCAGAGAATTAAAAAAACATTTTAGCTCACAAAAATAAGGCCTTACCGGCACATGCTGGCACGTCACAATACTCCCATCTAGTGCTGGGATCGGTGGTGTAGCACCAAACTCCGAATGCGCTGGAGTCGCCACCCAGACTCCTGCAGTAGTTCTTCAACAGCAAGGATGACGGATATTTAGCAGGTGTCACGCCGTGCTCATGAGGTGTCTGACTGTCCCAGCGCTGACACGTCTTGCCTGATTCGGTGACACTGGCTGTTCCTTTGTAGGACACCCCATTTCCCCTCTGACATGTTTCTTCTATATAAATAAAAACAACAACGAATTTACAGTATAACGCATTTGAATAAAGAACATGCGTCACGTGATAACTCGAAACTAGAGTCATATGACCTCATACCAAGTGACGTTTCATAAATGTTTCTCAATGAAACATTAGCTCCTATCTGCATAAATAACATTGATTTATCATCTTCTTTTACCTAAGAATGAAATTAGAATGAATCTTATATATATTAGCATACCTTAGAAAGAAAGTCATATATTAGCAAAGAGGATTATTCTAAGGTTGCCTTCATAAGTTGGCTCTCATTCGCTTGGATTAAGTCGATATCTTTTTACTGAAAAATGAAGTAAGAATTAAATTCCAAGCATTTACCACAGATGCAATCATAATCCTAGTAATTCTTCATATATTAATGCAAATTATCATATAGCCAGGCGCCGCGGACCAATCAGAGGCCCCGTTCCACTTTGGTTATGACGCCGTAACACGTAGATCCCGGCCAGGCCGGTGTGTATCGGTCCTCTGGTTGGTCAGAATGAATCGACACCGGCACCAGTGTCGATTCATTCTGACCAATCAAAAAAAAAGCGATACACAAGAAAGTAAGGGATATGCAGGCATTGGCAAATCAAAAGAAGCGAAACATATGCCAGGGCAGAGGGAATAAGTACAGACTGCAAGGGGGGAAGGGTTCCGTCGGTTAATATTGATAGTGAGTATTGTTGTTCTAAAAAGCCAAAGACTACAATGTTTCGAATATTCTCTGAGGAAATTTTGTTTTCAAAATGCAATCTATAATCTCCTTACAAATGTATGAACCAAAGAACAAATGTGAATTTTCCGAAATTCGACAAAGGAATTAACAGGAATAGTACCAAGTGATCTATGCGTCATACAGGAGTTTGCAAGTTTGGGTAGGCTATATGGTAATAACGTTAATGACCCGCCTTGTTCCTCGGTGTATATGGAGTCA